>NC_051390.1:51653809-51693809 GCF_015228065.2 Penaeus monodon | reverse complement strand
CTGGGTGTATGAAAACACTTCCCGCTACAACATTGCAAAGTGTACATAACTGAGGCTTTTGACAAAGAGGCTTATACTGCACCAGCGTCTACTGCAAACACCAAAACACTATTTTCAATTTTAAGTAAATATATAATACTGTCAGCAAAAAATACATATATATTTTTTTACATTTTTACAACCTGGTGTAGATGCAAATAATTTAATTAATTTTTTCAGGGACTGGAGGTTATACGACGGGCTTTTCAATAATTTAACCTCATTATTCTGCACACACATGTTGTACCCATGAACCACGCCCCCTTTCGCAACGTGGACCAATGAGAATCACGGAGAATCACCGGACGGACTCAATGGAAGGCTTGTAATTGGCTGGAGGGCGTTGGAAGACGCTGATTGGATGAGGTACTGTTAAGGGCGGTACTGGGAGATGGCGGCTTCCCACTAAGCACAATCCGGTGTCGGGCAGCGAACTGGAGAAAAGAAGAAAAGGTCATTTATTTATTTTGTCATTATTTTTGTATGTGACCATTTTAATTGCATTAAATATATACAAATGCAAACATAAACCCTAGCATACTCCACAGAAATAAAGAAATAAAATAGGGATAAGGATAGGCGTAAAATGAACCCCATATCAGGTAAAAAAAATCAATCAATGAACCCAGGAAATCAATCGCTAACAACCCGTGGCCGGGGAATGGAGGGAGGGAACCGTGGTGGCACTCACCGCAGTTGCCGAGCCTGTACGCGTGGCCCTCGGGACAGGTGTGGCAGCAAAGTTGGGGATCGGCCTTGAAGCTGCTCTTGTTCTTGACGGGGAGAACCAGGGCAATGTTGTCGTAATCGATGAGGGTCATGAAGGCGTTGTCCTCGGTCACGGTGAACACGGCCTCACGCACCAGGTCGATGAAGCCGGACTGGTCGGTGATGTTGTACACGGGGGTGTCGATGGTGATGATGACCTCGCTCAGCTTGCTGCCTTCATCATCGAGCTGCGGAAGGGGGGTGATTGGGTTAAAATGATTTTCCGATACGGTAGCGTGTAAAAATATGAGCGCATTAAAAAAAAAAAAGACACGATTTCTGATGGTTACGATGTGATAATTATAATCACATTTAAGATTAACCACCCCATTTTGCGTATCACTCTTTTGGGTGTTTATTCATCAAGACTTATTCTCTCCTCCCTATCTCCTTCTCTCACTCCAACATCACTAAAAATCTAACAACACTTACAGAGCTCTTGATCTGGAGGTCGCCGATACCGCACTCCTCGGGGTAGGGGCAGAAGATATCGTTGTACTTGTAGACGAGGCCATCGAACTGGTGCTGCAAGTTCTCGATGCTAGAGCGCTTGTACACGATCTTGAACTGGAGGTTGGCGGAGAACACGGGTACGATTTCTGCAAGAGCAATGATAAATTAATAAATAAAATGCTGAATTTATAAAATATTAGTCAAGAAGGGGACGGATCTGTAACATGACTAGTCAAGGAAGGGGATGCAGATTTTTTTTTCTTTATTTATTCATTTATTTATTGTAAACACTGTATCACAAGATATAAGATTTATAGAATGTAAGTTTAGGTGTGCTATGAGGAGGATGGATGATGGTGATGATGAAGAGGAGAAAGAGATGGAGTTATGGGAGTGAAATGGAAGATGCGTGCATAAAAAGGTAGAGAAAGTTGAAGGAGAGCAACAAGACACGCACAAAAGAACAAAAAACAGCGACAAAAACGTACGACTGAGGAACTCGGGTACAAACAAGTTAAAGTAAAAGTGTCAGAAGTGTTATGTGTCAAGTTACGGTATCATGGTACGGTACTCTGATCGAAAAAGGACGTTAAAGTTCAATTCCTATTGAGATGGACGTGGGCGATGACCCTTACAGACGGAGAAATTTGAAGATAAAGACACGAGGGCAAAGAAATGCGAAACAAGAACAACCTTAACCAAAGTGTAAGAATGGAAAGAACACGAGTCAAGTGAAAAACAAGAACAAGAAAGGAAGAAGAACGAGAAACAGAACAAGTAAAGGGAAAGACGTGATGATGAAACAGAAACCTCCTGTCGGTGAGATCCGCGTATTCTGACCTTGTCTCCCGCCTCGCCATGCAACGGCGTTCACACTCGACCTCGCAGGAAGCATCCCGAGGGAGGTCAGGTCACGTTATGGGTCAGGAGACAGAGAGGGCGGACGGGTGGGTGAGGTGGGAAAGTGAGTGGGTGTGCAGGGGTTTGAAGGAGAGGGGGGGGGGTGAAATATCACGAGAGAGTGCCTGAGGGAGACTATTGAAACCGTGTTTATGAGAGTCAGGGTCGAAGAGGAAAGAGAGAAGAGAAGAGAAGAGAGTAAGGACGGATAGCAACATGAAAGCGAAAACCCACGGAAATGTTGCAGAGCTAGAATTCTTGGCACAGGTGAAAGATATTTTGCTGTGTATTATGAGCATTATCATTAAAACCACTTACAAGGCGAGTGTACGAGAGCAAGCGTGTGTTTGAAGGAGGTGGGGTGGGGTAGGGGGGTTGGGGGGCAAGCTGTCTATCTCCAGCCCAGTCTTGCGTGTGAGTCATTCATAAAACATGAATGAATGCACCAGGGAACATGCCATGCTCTAAATAAGTCGACACGAAGCTCTGACTTTGAGTGGTGGGTCTATGACCGATGTCCGAAGAATATGATGAATCACCAGTTATATAGAACAACAATAAACACGAACGAAAGAAGAGGAAGGAAAGGAGAAAAGAAGGAAAGCCAGAGATGGGAAGGAAGGGTCCAGTAAGTGAAAGTCACTCCATCCACTCTGGACTGAACGTCTCGTAGTCAAAGGCGTCTCTTCATCCCTTCGATAAAAATAAAAGAAGAGGAAAGGCTAATGAAAAAGCCAATAACAGACGAGAGAAGACCCTGTATTGAATGCGTTAAAAGTCACGTTGGCTGAAGGGGAGGAATTTAGCCCCTGTGAGAAAGGTTACGGACTCGCTTTGTGTGCGCAAACTAAATTCTTATTCTCAGTATTTTCTTGTCCTCTCCTTATTCAATTACTCTAATGCACGCTTTTGGTATCTTTATTCCGGTTTGTAAAAACGGGCTTTGAATGAGGGTGAAAGCTTTCCTCTATAAGGAAGGCTTCGAAGAAAGGCCCTATCAAAGCCCTTTCAAATTTTGGTGCAGGTTACCTCAATAGCCTCTTCAAAGGATCCGAAGATTATAGGAAAACTACCGAAGTAATGGTTTCCTGCTTCTATTGATGAAGAAACTGAATCCCTTAACGTTATTTATAAGGAGAACTATAACGTGTGCACAGCGAGTATTTGTTATGCAAAGAGGGACATGATCCCCGATAACACAGGCTCGCGGAAGGGTTGAGGCGGAGAGGAGGAAAAGGGGTGTGGTAGTGGCCCGATATCTGATGGGCGAGGTCAATACAGGTCGTGCAGACTCGGGGTGACCGGGTTTCACTTTTCTCGACCTTAGAGAAAAGAAAGAAACTGAAAGGAAAGCTGCCCTGGGTCGTGGAGAGGAAAGTGGCTTTGTTGAGTGTGAAAGAGAAAGGAAAAGTAATGTATGTGAACACTCGGCTATGTTTACATGTGGTGATTAAAAAAAACAAGAGACGTGACTCGCTCTAGAATGGGTAACTGTCGTTTAACATACGGGTGAATGAATGAGTGGAAAAAAAACTGATACCTGACAAAGTCTAAAGAATATCACGCTAGAAAGGAGAGAAAAGAAAAAACGGAGAGGAGAAAGTGCGTAGTAACAAGAAGAATGTAGGCGTGAAATGCTTGTGTGGGCGCGCGAGGGGAAGGGCAAGAGACCCTGGGGTAAGGGGGTGAATAGGATCATGACTGTGAGAGCGAAAGAGAGAAAATGTTCTGCAGTCGGATTCCATGAAGCGAATAACCGATGGAATGATGTGCATTTATATTTTTGTCTTCTGGGTCAATTGTCATCTTGTGCGCCCTGTCTTGGCCCGGCCTTTCACAACAGGGGTGCAAGAAAGTGTGAGCCTTAAGGCCTGTGAGCATAGGGGCGACATCGGACGATCAAAGACCCTCGAGGATACCATCAGAGAAAGTCTCCGAGGACACTGCAGTGGAAGATGGGTCGATCTGTCACTTGTCGAACGGCGTGATCGACAGCTCGCGTGGAAGTGAAAAGGGATGATAAAACGTCCTGAAGTTACAGCTCAAGCGACGCCAGTCTTTGGGATCGAAGAGCTGGAGTCGGGAGCCTAATAAGGCGAGGTTAGAAAACGTCTTTGGGCGAAGAGGCACAAAGGGAGAGGCATCCCGGAGGAATCTTTGGCTGAGGAGAATATTAAGCCTTCGTGTGCGCGTATGTGTATGAGTGTGTGACCTCAATAAGGGCCTGTGTCGCTTGTTAACACAGTGCTAGTCTGGCATGGCTCCGAGGGAATGGCACAGTGCATGAGTCTGCATGTAAAGTTGCCTGGCGAGTCTGGGAACACACGCTTGCCATGCATAACATACATGCCACAGCACAGGCTTCCGGGTGTCATGAAAAGTGGTGCTGGGAAAGAAAAGGATTCGAAGGCAAGACGGTGGATGACCCAAATTCCACGAGCATGTACGAGGGAGTGAAAAGCGAACTAAAAAAAAAAAAAAGGATAAGAACAAGGCTAAAAAAGAGGCGAGGGAGGAAAAGCATGAGGAAAAGGGACAGGGAAATAATCTCCCTAACGCAAGGATGTCGGGGGAAAGGAGCAAGAAGCTTGTGTATCTTGGAAGAGTCTCAAGAAAGACGGGTCACAGCATCAGCTGGCATGGATTAGGGGCGGGGGTAAGGGAGGTGTTGAGAGGGGGTGGGAGGGAACAGGAGGGGGTAGTGAGTTGGAGGGGAGGAAGTGGGAGGGGACAGGAGGGGGTAGGGAGTTGGGGAGAGGGAGAGGGGAAGGTGCAAGGGAGTTGCAACTGATGGAGGAGAGGAAGGGGAAGGGGGGGGGGGCAAGGAAACCGGTCGGCGGTATGTAGTGTTTACTTTCTCGGTATTCTAGACTCTTGGAGATAAACGGTGGTGGGGGGGGGGGCATTTTAAGGAAAACAGTGCCACTCGCCATGAAAGTCCTTTGTGAATTTCCAGTAGGAAGAATGCGTATTTCAAATTAGAGAGAAAAGAATAATATAAATCTGGAGTCGACTGGGCAAGACCAAGGCACTGGAAAGCAGATAATGATGGTGTATACGTTTGCACGTACACACGCATGTATAAGCATTTCCTTTAAGTGTGCGTGTGTATGTGAGCAAGCTTATCAAGAGGAATGACCAAGCAAGAGACGGTCGGTGAAGGTTGTTTGTTGTGACCTCGGTTTGACCTCGTTTGGCACCGGGCACGGATCCAAGTGGACGCCAGCAGCACCCAATCTGCCGGAGCTGAGTGGAAACCCGGGACACGGAGACAGAGAAAGGTGCGTGAGTGTGAACAGTGGAGATTTTGTGAAGACTATAGGCCTACCCACTGGGGAAATAGATGGGTAAGAAGTATCAGGGAATATCTCTCACGGGAATAGGGTGATGGGTAAGTGTCGATGACCTATCTAGGGAGTGACTGGGGTCGAAGATCTATATAGCGAAGGAATGATGGGTTAAGAAGTGTCAAAAGCCTATTTTTACAAAGGAGTAGGTGATTTTATGGTGATGCCGATGGTGAATATCATGCAACGAGTTAGTGAGAGTAACAAATGGATAAGATAAAATACCATTTGTTTACTAAGCGCGAAACAAAAGAACAGAATGGAGAACACAGATTGCTGCAGTTCGTGTCAAGAACCTCCATGTTTATGAAAGTCGAATGGTGATTTTTTTCCCTTCCTTCTCATTTTTTTTGTTTCATGACTCCATTGCTGGTCAGGGTACACCATTGCAAAATGTGCAACCGGATTTGCCATTAGGTAACCCAATAGAATCAGCAGCAGGGAAAGAGAAAAAGGGAGAAGGGCGAGGTGAAGGGGAAGGAAGTGGAAAATAAAGGATAGAAAGAGGAAGAAGCGTGAAGAGGATGAGGAGACGCGTAGAAAGAATAATAATACGAAGTAATAGAAGGAGGAGGAAAGTAAGCGAAAAAAAAAAACGAGGAAGGAGACAACCAAAGATGGAAAATAGACCGAAAGAATGAAAATAAAGTACATTATCGTACTTCTTGCATGTGGCTCGGACTTTCAACCGCCACTCGAACTATTATCGTAACGACTTATTAGCTGTTGGTCATCGTGTTCGGTCGTCGGCGCTGTTACGTCACGACAAACACGCCAACGCCTAATAAATCCTTTTGTAAAAAGTCTAATTACTAGTTGAGAGAGAAACAAAGCGAGAAAGGAGTGCAGGAAACGGCGATTAAGCGAGTGAAATAATGAAGAAATAATGTGACAGGCTGGTGAATGATTCTGAAGGCGAGAGAGAGAGAGGGAGAGGGAGACAAAGAAACCAGATGCGTGACTGAATGAATTAAATGAATGAATGAATAAATAATAATCTAACAGATTTATTGAATTAAACACCAATACCAAACAAGCCCTTGCATGCCCCACTTACCGTAACACTCGGGAGCCTTTCCAGCAGGAGCCCAGATGCCGCCCTGGTCGCAGGAGTACTTGGGGGCAGGCTTCTCGAAGAATCCGTAGCCGAGCTCGCAAACGGCCTCGCACATGGATCCTGTGGAAGAAGAGGGAGGGGGGAAAACACGGCGTTAGAGACATATACATTGGGAGGGAAAAGGAAGGATAAAGAAAGGGGGAAGGGAGAAGGGAGGAGAGGAAGGGACGAAATACAAGGCAAAGGAGAAGGGAAAAGGGAGAGTAGGTAGGAGGGTAGGAGGAAGGAGGTAGGAGAGGGAGGAGAAATTTTCAACGATTGGCGATGAAACTTGCATGGGGAGGGGGATAAGGGGGGAAAGAGAGAAAAAGAAATGAGAAAAAAAAAACAAAGAAAGAAAGAATGGGGGTGGAAACAGGAGCAAAACAACGCAAGGGGAAAAGAAACAAAACACTAGACCTTAATGCATGACAGTCTGGCCTGACAAAAGCCCAATGGTCTAAATCCAAGCCATTAGCGCTCGTATTGTGCATGACAACTCACATCCTGTCATGCAAAAGCGGGAAGAGGAAACATAACTAAGTTTCCCCTCCCCTATTTAATACTTTCCCTTTTGCAATAACACCCTCCAGGCTTACCTCAAGGGCCTGCTACAGTATCCACCCCGATTTCCACTTTTTTTTCTTCTTTTCTTATATCCAACTGAGTCTCAAATTATGCCTCTTACTATATTTCCTACTCAACTTCCCTCCCGCTGAGCAGACAGCATTTTCTCCTACTTGCTGCTACGTACAGAGAGCTGGATAGGACTAAGTGGCCTACTTTAGATAGATCTACTGAGAAACCTGTTCTTGGGAAGTGCTACTGTGAAGCCTTTCTCTATTACCTTCTGTCAAGCTTCTGTAGTTCCTTTTAATATAAACGTAATGACTAGTAAGTTTATATTCACTGGTTAATCCACATTATTATGCTAAATAAGTAGAAATATTGATAGTAATTTGATAAAATACCTCTAAACTATACTATAAGCCACACTACTAATCAGGGTGCTTTAACTTTCTAAATCAGAGCACCCTTAACTTCTGTCCCATTTTCTACGCTAAATTATTCACCCTTAGCTCTGACAAAAGTTGCAAACCCTCCTGCCTCTGTATTCCATGAAGGTTTCTGAATGACATGACACCCTTTAACAAACCTTTTCCTTCCTTTCCTAATAAGGGGAAACCTCTTTCCCCCTCTTCTAACCACCCTAATCCACCCGTTTTACCTAGCAACTTCTTCTCCCTACACCCTAGTGAACTAACCCTTGCTCCAGGTGACTTCCCCTTCCCCTGCACCCTCGTAAATTCACTCTTGCTCCAGGTGACTTCCCCCTTCTCCCTCCCTAGCGAACTAACCTCTTGCTCCAGGTGATTCCCCCCTTCCCCTACACCCTACTGAACTCACCCTTGCTCCAGGTGATCTGGTTGTCGCAGGAACCATCGTGGACGACTTCGGAAACACCTCGGCAGGTAGAGATGGTGTGGATGGGCGTCTCGAAGTTAGGGCAGGTCTCGACGTCTGCAGGAGAGAGCGAAAAATTAAAGGTTAGGTGGGCTTCGGTGGTATGTTTCTGGAATTGTATATTGTAATTTATTTGCTTTATATATATATATATATTTTTTTTTGTTTTGTTTTGTTTTCTTGATACCACTGTGAGTAGATTTTTTTTTATCGCGTCGTAACGAAGCAGAAAGGAAAACGGTAAAAAAATATCATTTTTTTTTCATTTCACTCATACAAAAACAAATGAAAAAAACAATCATAATAGCGAAAACACCAACAATGTTAATAACGATAATAATAACCAGAAGAAAATGAGAAGAGAAGAGAACTCCATCCCTCGTTGCCATTCATGAAACATCTACTCTCTCTCTCCCCTTCCCTCCCCCTCTCTCCCTCCTCTTCTCCCCCCTTCACCCTCTCCCCCTCCCTCCCCGATGCAACGCCAGGGTCGCCATAAGCCAAGGAACCTGGTCTAACGGCGTCCTCATCCCGGGGCGAAAGGAGTCTTCTCCACGACTTCAGGTGAAGATAGGAGGGAAGACGAGAAAGGAGGGGGGGGGGAGGCCATCCCTTCCTCCCTCCCTCCCTCCTCCTCCCCCTTCTCTTCTCTCCGTTTTCCCTCCTCCCCTTCTTATCCCCCCCCCCCACTTCTCCTGGTGCTGCAGTCAAGGAGAACTGCATTTTTTTTACAGCTTATGACGAATATTTTCGTTTCTTGACGACGAAGTAAAAGTGGTAATGGTGATGATGATAAAAACAAATAATGATAATAATACCGAAAACTGTGCTATTTAATAACAATAATAATGATAATAAAAATAATAAAAGTGACAATAACGAATACAACAGCGATAACGATAAAAATAACAGATATTAAAAACAAACAGACATAAATTCATCTATTATGCTGTTGTATTCGGACCGACTGACCACCACACAGGCCCAAGGCACAACGAACAAAGTACAAATTGATACTTTGTTCAGCCGATACGACCCCCCCCCCCATTCACACATACAGTGGACCACAAGCCAAGCCTCCTTCGGGTATACGGCACAAGGTCGTTCGATACGTCCAGGGAAATCACGAGATCGACAGACAGACAGATAGATAAGTAGGATGGTAGACATAACGATAGAATTACAGATATTGGTGGAAATAGAGAAAGACTGATAGATGGAGAGAGAGCGAGAACGAGCGCGCAAACGGTGTTAGGAGTTAAAACAGAATGAATAAAAAGAGAAAGAGAAGAGTGTAATAAAGAAAGCAACGGGAAATACAGTGAGACAAAAATGAGAAAAAAGGTAAAGAAAACGAAAGAATAGAAACGAAAGAAAACGGGAAAATTAAAAACGAAAGAAAACGGAATCTCAGACCCACGTGCGAAGGCCAACTGCTTTCGTATAATATCTCTTTCTTATCTCTATAGTAGCTTCAACAAAATCCCAAGGACAAAAACATGAAAACAAAACACTCCTTTTAAACGCTGTTCTCTACAATGCGATGGCGTGACCCTCATACGACAGAATTTCGCTACGTTTATCACTGTAGTCGATGTGGTCAAGATGCCTCGCCTGTTTGATAATGGTGATGATGATAATGGTGGCGTGGAATTATCTCATGCAAGAAACAGCTCTTGCAACATTTAAATGGGCTTGCATGTCATTTAATGTGCAGTTACCGCAGAATGTAACCCTATTGTTTTTTGATAATCTAAATCTTCTTCCCTCTGTCTCCCTCTCTCCCTCCCCCCATTACCCCCCTTAGGCACTCTTGGATATGAACCTCTAGCGATGACTTTGCTGAAAAGAGTTGAAATTGCTGTGAAGATGATTTTTAGTGATCGCAAACTCTCGGGTTGCATAATATGAATATTAAATTACTATGATATAAGTTCTGAGTGGGGAAGGGGTGACGAAGAAGGGGAGGATGAGGAGCAGGAAAGAGAGAGAGAACGAGAGAAAGAGAGAGGGAAAGGGAGATAAAGGGAGAGAAAAGAAGGGAGAGAGAAAGGAAGATAGATAGATAGATAGATAGATAGATAGATAGATAGAGAGAGAAAGAGAGAAGAGAGAGAGAAAACGAAATAAAGAAAGAGAAAAAGAGAGAAAGAAATAATATAGGAAACACACGTTCTTAATACTTCCACCCAAGTGCGTGTATGCATCAGTATTCAACCAAAGTGCCATTTTTTAAACATTTACACGATTATATATCCACTCCAGCTCTTAGTGAACGCAACAGCAGCTGGGTCACTCGCCTGCCCCTCTCTAACCACATCATTAAGTAAAACAACGAGCCTCTTATGCACACAGTGTCTCATCACACAGCCTAAGGGAAACCGAGCTTATATAATAGCGCGTTTAGCGAAAGTGTTGAGCCCAGTGAGGTAAATAAATAAATAAATAAATAAAATGTCTTATGCACCACTGAAAAAAAAAGAAAAGAAATTCATAGAAAATATTACTAGCTGCGTAAATCAAATTCTTTAAGACGAGAATGACACGTAGGAAATGTTCGTAAGTACAGACCGTTGTAATCACGACCGATTTTTTTTTTTTTTCACGCGTGATGTCTTCCATGATTGATGATGTCTGTGGATAGGCCTATGGAACTGACCCTCCCCCCCTCCCCATTTTTTGAGACTGACGTAAAGAGAGCAAAGTAATTAGAGAAAGAGGAAGACAGATATTTTGACTTGGTTACGAAACGCCGCTTTTATCACCCCCCCCCCCCGCCCCCACCATCACCACCAACATAACCACCTAAATAAATAAATGTAAGAATGGAACACATATATGAACTATAATAGAAAAAATCAAGCAAAAACCCAACCCCTAAAAACATAAAAAGTAAATGAAAAAAAATAAATAGATAAAATAAAAAAATAAATAAACGAAAAACAAAACAACGATACACTCCAGACCCCCCCCCCCCCGGAAATAAGTCTCGTTTCCCGCCCCGGCGCAGCCCCGTTCCGCGCGGTTCCCGCCAGCCTCGCGCCGGGCGGGTATCGGCGGCATACCCAGCGGCGAAGCGAACTGTTACGCGGGTACGAGGGTCAAGTCCACGGATACCCGCCCGCAAGGAGGAAGTGTTATGCGCAGGCGGGCGTGTGGGGGTCATCTAAACTCCAGTGGTGAAGGAGTTTGAGGGAGAGAGGGAGAAAGGGAGAGGGAGACGGACGGACAGATAGATAAGAGTGGAATAGGAAGGGAGAGGGAAAGGGAGACGGATAGATAGACAAATAGATAAGATACAAAAGGAAGGAAGGAAGGGGGGTGAGCGAGGGTTATAAGATGAAAGCGAGGGAGAAATAACTAGATAAATAGACAGAAATAGAAAAAGAAAATGAAAATACGAGAGAGAGAGAGAGAGAGAGAGAGAGAGAGAGAGAGAGAGAGAGAGAGAGAGAGAGAGAGAGAGAGAGAGAGAGAGAGAGAGAGAGAGAGAGAGAGTGGGAATTGGTTTTAATTAATATTGAGATGACGTCGAGACAAAAATAATAAAAGTGATTACGGCCAGTGTTTTTGTGTGCCATTTCTGTTGTCGTTGCTTTTCATTAATCGTCCCTCGTCCCTTCATGCAAATTTACCGCCGTTACTATTCTTTCCACAAAAAGGAAGACGCGTGAGAAACTATCGCCAGAAATCGCACGCGCCGATAATGTGTTCCAGCTTTCTCAAGGATGTTAGAACTTGTCTGTTGTTTTCGTGAAGAACGTGGGCATTAAATTCGCTGTTTTTCTTCCCAGTTATATATTGTTGCGTGGTTGTTTCTGGAAGTTTGTTATAAAATGAAAGGGTTTGATTCAAAGCGAAACGGCACGAAAAGTTTCAACATGTCTAGGACGCGCGATTATAGGGAAAAAAAATAAGTTTCGAGAAACTCTGAGAACCCGAGAGTTTGTGAAGAATCCCTTTCGTTGTCTTTTTTTCAATTTTTACCCCTTCCTCTTTTTTATTTCTTTTTTGTGTCTTTCCTATTCACTTATTCCTTCTAATCCATATCTCTCTCTCATTTTTTCTCCTTTCCTCCTCTCTCCTCCTTCCTCCTTCCTATCTCTCCCCCTCCTCCTCCTCCTCCTTCCCATCTCTCCTCCTCCTCCTCCTCCTCCTTCCCATCTCTCCCCCTCTTCCTCCTCCTTCCCATCTCTCCCCCTCTTCCTCCTCCTTCCCATCTCTCCCCCTCTTCCTCCTCCTTCCCATCTCTCCCCCTCTTTCGCCCTCCCCTCCAACCCCGTTACCCAGCATCGGGCATCTGGGCGCGCGGCGTGGCTACTACACATGTGCGCTGGAATGCCCGGGCGGCGAACCACGACCTACATCGCACGACCCGAGAACCACAGAGAACCGTCCTCGTCATCACCATCACCACCATCACCATTATCACCACCATCATCATCTCCCAATTTTTCCTGAACTCTTGGGAGGGGGAGTGGAGGGGGAAGGGGAGAGGAAGGGGGGAAGGGGAGAGGAAGGGGGGTAGGGGAGAAAGGCGTAGGGGTTAATTTTATTGCTCTGCTGTTATTTATATCCATTTATAGATAACGTAAAGAAAACATGTCCAAAAGACTATCAAATACTTTTTTTTTCTTCTATAAATCACACCCATTCTTTCGTAAAGCTCCACGATTTTTTTAAAATAAATTATAGAAGGGACTCACTACGAGATCCTTAAGATGGGTGGGTCATGGGAAAGGAACCTTTCCTTTCCTCATTTTTTCATTTATTTATTGCCCATTCTCCGTCTCTCTTCATAAATTCCAAGTGGCCCCCAAACCACACGCGGCCATTGTCTCCCTCATCAGAGAAAAATCCCTCACCCCGGAAAACAGCGGGAAGGGGGAGGAGGAGGGGAAGATAGTGAGGGAGGAGGAGAAGGGGAAGGGGAAGGAGGAGGGGAAGGAGAAGATAGTGAGTGGAGAGGGGGAGCGGAAGGAGAAAATATTGGGGGAGGAAGGGAAGATAGTGGGGAGGGGAGGGGGAGGAGGGTGAGGAGGAGGAGGGGGAGAAGATAGTGGGGGAGGAGAGGGGGATGGGGATGATGCAATACGAAGAGGCAGCCACATCCCCGATCTTCAGTGAAAACAAGTTCCTTTGTTTGTTGTGCATCGCGACAATTACTACACGACGTAATCACTCCGTCAAGAGAGAGAGTCCGGGGGTCGTAATATTACGGGAACGCAATTTTTGAAGGGGGCACTTTTGGTGGAGCAATTTAGGTCGTTCATTGTTGGAGGTATGCAGCAAGGACGGGTAGGAGGAGGAGGAGGAGGAGGAGGGGGGAGAGTAGAAACGGAGGGGTAAGGAGGGGGAGGTGGTGGAGAAGAGCTGAAGGGGAGGAGAAAGAGAGGAGAGACGTGGAGAGGAGAAAGGAAGATCGAATCAGAATAGGAGAAAAAAGGAAGGGGAAGGTGGAAGAGGAGAGAAAGAGAGGGGAGGGAAAGGGGAAGGGGAAGGGGGCAGGGGAATACGCCATCAGTCGCTCCGGCGTGGCTGCCGGCGGCCGAGTGAGTGACCCACAGCTGGAGGCGAAGGCGAAGGCGGGGAAGGGCGGCGGGCTGGAGACAGACACGCTGCCGGATCACTTGTATAACGAACGCGTACTCTTGCTGTATAACGAACTACACAGCGAAACACGGCTGCTGTATATCGTAACGGACATGTGCTGGTTACGGTACAAAGAGCTGTGTAATGAACGTGGGCTGGTGGCTTTATAACGAAGGTGGGCTGGCCGCTGTACAACGAACTCCAGAGCGTATGCGCTGCTTCGAGACCGACACCTTCGCGTTCCAAGAGGAAGTAAGCGACCGAATGGATGCAATGTGTGGCTTTTACGACAGCGGGGAAGGGGAGAATGTAAAGCTTCTGCCGAAATTTGATTTTATTACCATCTTTTTTTTTCTTCTTCTTCTTCTTTTCTTACTTTCAAACGATAGTCGAACAGACGCTCTAACTTGCTTAACAGAAACAAGACTCGCGTTTATTTTACCGATGCTCGAAGGCACGAAATCCCGGAAGCTAGTATAACCTCCTCAAGCAACCTACCGTCTGCTTGAAAGTAAACGATCCCTTTGTTGACAACACCGACCACCGCAAAGCTCTCAACCCAAAACAAACGAACAAACAAACATCCGGAAATACGTACACAAAATAAAAAAAGGGATCTTAACAAGGGCTCCAAAACACACTGTTCTCGTGACTATAAAAAAAGTGCCGAGTTCCAACCGCAAAACATCACACACGCGGGCTTATTAAAGTATACTAACCTACTTCACAGTACCCGTTTACACTCTGGCTGTCGGAAGCGATGGCGGGAGGAACATGCTTAACGAGGACGGGAAAAGAAGGGACATGACCACGGATCAGAACGCTTTTTTTTTATAATTAATATTCATTCGTTCTCTTTATGTCGTTATGTTATATTGGCTGGGACGGATATCCACATCGAAGTGTGCTAAGAAAAGAAAAAGAAAGAAAGAAAGAAAGAAAGAAAAAAAAACAGCCCTCCCGCTCTGTCAAAAAAAAAAAAAAAAAAAAAAAAAAAAAAAAAAAAAAAAAAAAAAAAAGTGTCTTTGACCGGCCTACCCGATTCACTCACGCAACCCCTGCTTCCTTCGTGACACCGCCTCCGCCGCGCCCTCAGGGGAGAGTCTCCAAAGGGCACGGCAGCTGAGGTGAAGCGGCAGCAGGTGCGGGAACAGCAGGCAGTCAAAAGGGCACGGCAGGTGTCTCTCGGAAGCGACACCTGTGCCGGCCTGTGGAAGGAGTAGGTCATGCCACGGAGGAAAGCATATGTGATTTGCGTGTGTGTGTTTGTGCTTGTGTGTGTGTGTGTGTGTGTGTGTGTGTGTGTGTGCTTATGTGTGTGTGTGTTTGTGCATGTGTGTGTGTGGATTTGTGCTTGTGTGTGTGTGGATTTGTGCTTGTGTGTGTGTGTGGATTTGTGCTTGTGTGTGTGGATTTGTACTTCTGTTTATATATGTGTGTGTTTGTGCTTGTGTGTGGATTTGTGTGTGTTTTATATGCATGTGCGGACGTGATTATATATAAATACAAGTATATATACACGCACTTTCGCGTCTCCGTATGTGTACCTATAGTTATGCACGTACATACTTTCGTGTGCGCGTGTGTACATCTACGCGTTCAACGCTGGCCCGACCGGAGTCCAATTAAGCGAGACAATGGCGCTGATGATAACCCATTCCCCGGGCCCTTGTTTTATACCGCCGGGGGGGGGGGGGGGGGGACGGGCAGGAGGGTATGAGAGCAGGAAGGAGGGAGTATGAGGATGGAGAAGGGTATGAGGGCAAGAGCGAGAGGAGAGGAGGGCATGAGGCCGAGAGGGAGGGGGTATGAGGAAGGAGGGTATGAGGGCAAGAGGGAGGGGGTATGAAGGCAAGAGGGAGGGAGTATGAGGCCAAGAGGGAGGGGTATGAGGGCAAAAATCGAGAGGAGAGGAAGGTATGAGGGCAAGAATGAGGAGGGAAGTAGGGTATGAGGGCAAGAGTAAGAAAATCTGAGGGGTGAAGGTGAGGTCGCACGGGAGGTTAGGAAACAAGAGTCCAAGGAAAAATAGAAACCCAAGGCCATTGCAGTGTTGTTATACTTGCCGGATGCTGACAAGGGATGCAACACACACACACTTGAACACTTCTCGCGGGCTGTTGCCAAATTGCAAAAACTCGCTCGCGCGGAGGAAGCGAACGGCCAGGTGAGGCGAGGAGGGGGGGAGGGGAAGAGAGAGGGGGAGGGGAGGGAGGGGAAGGGAGGGAGAAGGGGTCAGAGGTGGAGCAAGGATGAAGTTGGGGGGGAGAGAGAGGAAAGGAGGTGGAAAGGGGGGAGGGGGGGAGACAGGAAACTAACTTAACCCCCCCCCCCCGAAAAAGTCTTTCATTCAGATCTATTGGTAAACCTTCCTTCCCTTTCCTTTGTTGCTTTGCGAATGTGACCCATTGCAAGGCGCACAGGAGAGGTGAGAGGTAGGGAGGAGGAGGAGGAGGTGGAAGGGGGGGGGGATTACCTCGTCACTAACTACGCCATAATTAAGCAATTAGAGATGAAGAGAGATAAATCGAGAAATTAAAAATACGAGAGACAATAGCGATATCATATGAAATTATAAAAGGAGAGATAAACCGAAACGATATAAAACAATATGAAAAATATGCGAAAATCAAAGAAGATAAAACAGATAAACGGACAAAATTAAACAACGAAGGATTAAAAAAAAAGAGAGAGAGAAGAAACTGTGAGAATATCAAACAATATACCGAGAATAAATAAGATAAAAAAACAATAACGAAATTAAAAGAATCATTTCTGCAAAAACCACAATCGTTGGAAAACACTTTTCTTTCTCTTTATCGCCGAAATTGCGTCACATTGCAAAGGTCATTATGCAAGACTGGGTCTCCAATCTCACACTATCATCATCTCGGAAGCTTTGTTGACCCGGTCATTGGAAGGGGGGGGGGTAGGAGGAGGAGGAGGAGGAGGAGGAGGAAATGGGAGGGGAAGAGGGGAGAGAGGAGAAGAGGTTGAAATGAGATGAGGAGAAGGGAGAAAGAATTGGGAGTGTAGAATAGGGGGTTCAGAAGGGAGAAATAGGAGAGAGGGAATAGAGGGTGAGGCACGGAGAAGGGAGGGAATGGGGAGGGGAGAAGAGAAGGTTTGACAAGGGAGGAGAAACGGGGGTGGAGGAGGAGGAAGAGGGGGGAGAGGGTGTGGCGTCATGAAGAGTTCATGGAGAGCGCGTTACGTCCGTCCTCTCGCTCCATGACTGGCTGTCCGTCATGAGAACTGTTTTATAAACGTGATCGTCCTTCGGATATTATTCAATTACTGACCCACTGGCTTCCGGGTAATAGAATGAGACGCAACTTGTATGTTATTAAAGTCTTATATAATTCTTGGCTTTATATGTCTTCGCCTCTGTCGAAATGCCACCGATATCTTGGCCCTTCCTTTCACGTTGAAAAATAGCTTCGGGCTGTGTACAGCTGTACATGCCGAGGCCTTCTGCGCAGTACAATGCCGTGAACACATAAATAAAACTTTCTTTTTTTCCCATTTAGCTCTCTCCCTGCGCCTCTCTCTCTCTCTCAGTCCACAACTGGACCATGTGGTTACGTCTATTAGAACGAACACAGCATGTGGTTATGCGAACCACGTAGGGTGCTGTCTCAACACGCCCTCCTAAAAGCCGGACACGCCCGCGGTCCTGCGTAAGCTACCACGCCCACGACAGACCCATGGGCGTGAAGGGAAAGGTGTGGTCTTGGGAGAGGTCCAGGTCCCTGTAGGCTAACTTGAACATTTTCGAAAAACATAGTTACGCTATAGAGTAAGAGAACGACATACAGTAAGAGAAAAAGGAGAAAGGGAAAGGGGGAGAGGGAGAGGGAAGGAGAGAGGGAGAACCATTTTATTTTTATTGTGGGTTTATGCATTTAGTGTCTCAGACATTACTATAGTCCCTCCCTCCCTCCCTCTATCTACGTCACCCTTAAGCTTTAGGGTGTGGTTCCCCGTTAACAAGTGTGAGAGTGATGGTCCGGGACGTTTAGTAATATGGAAGACTGTTTTTAGCATACTGTTGTTCCAGCGAAGGTCAGAGAAGGTCACCCCCCCACACCCCACCCCTCCACCCCTGATGTCAAGATTGCACTCAAGGACAAGTGGGCGGACAGAATAAACGTTAAAAAAAAAGAAAAAGAAAGAGAGAGAAAAAAAAAAGACGAAGGAAAAAGCAGATACGACTCCTTTGTTTCTCTCTGTCTCCTTCTCTGTCGTCTCTCCCTCTCTCTTTGTTCTATGTCCCGAATCACCATTAATAACAACAACAGGAAAACAATAGCATAATAACAATAGCAAAATAAATGGTTCAACCCGACACTTCTGGAAGAAAAAAAAACAAAACAATTGAAACCCAATCGGCCTTTGAATTCTTTCTCTATCTATTTCCTTCTTCTTTTCGAACACGTCTTCCAGAAACTTCCGAGAAAGCCTCTTCCGCTCGTTACTGCCTTTCGTCGGGCACGACCTCTGAACCTCCTGTCTGTCTGCTCTCTCTCTCTCTCCCTTCTCTCTCTCTTCGATTTTTTTTCTTGTTTGGTTCTTTTTTTGAATGATTAAAAATAAGTAAATGGACAGAAAGAAAATAAAATGAGAGAGAGAGAGAGAGAGAGAGAGAGAGAGAGAGAGAGAGAGAGAGAGAGAGAGAGAGAGAGAGAGAGAGAGAGAGAGAGAGATCGTCATTTTCAAGTTCCGGGTTCCATGAAAACCGCAGTATGCTAATCGTGGAGACCAATCAAATTGCGATGAATGGCATTTGCTCCGATCTCTCGAATTATGATTGGCAGATTTTCTTTTTCCTTTTTTTTCTGGGCAAAGGAATTCATGACCGAGTTCTTCATCTCTGGGCGAATGTTTTCGTCTTCACAAAATGTGGTGGAAATGTCGACCATTGCGGATAATAAGCGTCAATACAAACCATTCACAGAAGGAAAACACGGAGAAACACGCAAACAACCACCACGATGGAATAAACGTGACATTACATCTATATTTCTTGTTGGTATCATTATAATCAGTATATTTTTTGCATCACTTCTGGAACAGCAGGTGGGATGCCCACGAACGTGTCACTCATGACCTCGAATTACAAAGCCCATTTCTTCTTTACTTAATTCATGTTCTATTCATAATTAAGGACTTTCACTCGATATAACATTCTACTTTCCATCAAGTTTTGGACGAAGAAAATGATAAAATGCAAAATCACTCTCACGACCGAAAAATATAAACCAAAGTCGACATAAACACGTTCGGATACCGCCCATCAAAGAAAATGGCTGGAAAGCTGATCTCAACACGTCCTCGCATTACAAAAATCAATAACAATAACGTTTCGGATGATGACAATGTACGACAGTCTAATCATACAGCGAGTTCAAAAGGCCGTGAATAATAATAGCAATTTTAACCGAATCTAAATGCCGCGTCCAGCATAAACAGCAAATGTAATGATCACGCGGAATGGCAGTTATCACGCATTAATTTCATTTTTTTTTTCACTCACTTCCGCCATGTCGAATAATCATAAGCTCATCCAACCAAGGTAAGAAAAAAACATGATTCACTGTTATTAATAATAGAAAATCTCAACGGAAAAGCGAAAATTCGTAATAATGAGAACAATTTAATCACAACTCTCACCTTTATGAATAATGACTGATAACCTCATTGGTGATCAGTGAAATTTTCATTGTGAGAAATTACCTATTATAATACATCCACTGGAAAGTATACAAAAATAATTATAATTATTGAAAAATATAATTAGAGTAAGAGAGAGAGAGAAAAGAGAGAGAGAGAGGAAAAGAGAGAGAGAGAGAGAGAGAGAGAGAGAGGAGGAGAGAGAGAGAGAGAGAGAGAGAGAGAGAGAGAGAGAGAGAGAGAGAGAGAGAGAGAGAGAGAGAGAGAGAGAGAGAGAGAGAGAGAGAGAGAAGAGAGAGAGAGAGAGAGAGAGAGAGAGAGAGACAGAATCGCTTTTATTCCGTCTTCTTATCTAACCTACGCCCACATCGTGACCAGATATCATCACCCACCTCCCGCCCACGCCTATGCGATGGGCGTATGCGGACGGGCGTAACGCATGACAGGACTCCAGATATCCGTATATTAGATGGCAACGAAAAAAAATCATTTATGCTGAAGAGTCCCCCCCTCTAATGGCGCGAAATTCCTGCGTCCCGATGCGTGAAGCCGAACTTGGAAATTGATGTTGGAAATCGGCGGTGACTGACGACATTATCCATAACTGAATGGTTCCGTTTTCCCGATTTGCGGTGCGGGAGAGTATAGAAAAAAATGTATGCTTATATGGTGATGGCAAATCGGTATTCCACTTCGAAGACAAACAATTCTCTCCAGAAAAAAAAAGAAACTGGACCGAAAGACACGCATGCACGCACACACGTGTATGTGTGTGTGTGTGTGTGTGTGTGTGTGTGTGTGTGTGTGTGTGTGTGTGTGTGTGTGTGTGTGTGTGTGTGTGTGTGTGTGTGTATTGTAGTGGTGCATAATACTCATACATATTACCCGAATAAAGTTACGACACGATATCACTCTACCTCACTTTTGCTGACTTCAGTAGTATGATTTCGATCTCGATAACTTACCTGGAAGAATAAAGAAAAAAAGACATTAGTACATCATAAGGTTTGTAAGTATAAACAGTAAAACAGAAAAAATATATACGTATATTGGACGACAGCATTTTTATCATTAGTTGAAGTGTTACAGGTGTGAAAATGAGAGAGAGAGAGAGAGAGAGAGAGAGAGAGAGAGAGAGAGAGAGAGAGAGAGAGAGAGAGAGAGAGAGAGAGAGAGAGAGAGAGAGAGAGAGAGAGAGAGAGAGCAATAAACAAATGGTGATAGAAAAGATAAGAAAAAAGAGTCACCAACAGACGGCTAGAAAGGGAGAGGGAGAGGGAGAGAGAGAGATAAAGACAGAGAGACAGAGAAACACGTCACGTCACCATCTGTCAACTCTCTTTATCTCCAATTCCCACGGACGCCGATACGACTCGTTGCCGATAACGCAAATCGCAACAGCATCTGGCACGGGCGGAAGAAAGAAGGGGGAAGGGGGGAATGGGGGGGGATGCAGCTGGGGGAGAAAGGGAAGACGAGATCACGACACAGGAAAGGGAAGGGGAAGAGGTGACGGAAGAGAGAGGAAAAGGAACAGGAAGAGAGAGGAATGGGAGGAGGCAAAGGAAGAGAAAAGAGGAAGAGAGAGGAATGGCAAGAGGCAAAAGGAGGGAGGGAGGGAGAGAGAGAATGCAAAATATAAAAATAAAAGAATGCCAAAACGAGAGAGAAAAAAAGAAAGTAACAAAAAAATAATACTCATAAAAAACTTTCTTTCGTTTGTCATTCTTTCTCGTTCTCACAACGATTGCTAAAATAATTCAAACGTCATGACAAACAGCAGACAATAAGGCACGTTGTTTGCCCGCCTCCAGCCACGGTAGAAAGTGTGTGCGTGCGTGTGTATATATATGAGTTTGGCGTCAACAGTAGTTTTCACCAGTTGCTTATGTGTGAGTGTGTGCGTATTTCATGTAGGCGTAACGTCTTTTGGTGTACATGAGCTTCTACTGTGCACGCATACAGAGACAAAATCTGAAAAAAGTCCCACGTTTTCACCCAAAAAGACAAAATACACGTACACTCGCCGCACGCGTGAACACAATGTCCATACACACATTCACAAATGAGAAAAAAAGACATTTTTTCTTTCCAGCTCAGAAGAAAGTTTAATCTATAAACAATCTACACATTATATACTCCATATGTTATTTTAAAGTCATTTCTAGTCCTTATGAAGGTTATGAAACATATTTAAGGGAAGAATACCCGGCGCCGTTGGCATTAAGAACGGAAATCCTATCAGAAAACCATAGCGAAATCGCCCATTCCTCTGCCGAGCTCGATGACCCGTAGAGACAACACAGTTACGAATCCGCGCTTAAGATCGACATACCTACCAAAGTGGAAGAGGAATGCCGACCTTAAGTGCTTAATCGGCGCGGAAAGAGAGAGAAAATAAAACGGAAAAAAACCCAACTGCAAAACATAACAACTTTTCAGTATCTTCTTCAGTTTATACGATTATATACGTAAAACAACAATGAAAAAAATACCAACACGACTTAAAGAAATCTACACTAACAGGTGAAGATGGCACTAGATAACGAGGCGCATTTTGAGGGTGAAAACTGGTCATTTGATCGCCTGACCCACTTTATAGCACGGAATACCAATGTGTGTACTAAGTCTGTGCAGTGTGTGTGTGTGTGTGTGTGTGTGTGTGTGTGTGTGTGTGTGTGTGTGTGTGTGTGTGTGTGTGTGTGTGTGTGTGTGTGTGTGTGTGTGTGTGTGTGTGTGTGTGTGTGTGTGTGTGTGTGTGCAAGAGAAATAGTATGCATATGTGTGAGTGAAGAGGTCTACCGTGTAGGCTTATCGTCAGTAATCTTCTTAACTGAATATGCAAATGAGGTGGCTGGATCAGCAGCCTTCTTAATTAAGGTGCTTTTGAACCCAACACAAAGGCATTTAACCAAATCCGAGATCGAGCTTTTTTGTGAGCGAAGAAAATGTGTTTATTGGAATGATTATCGAGATTATCGGCAATAATCTAGTTAGTGGGGTTGATATCGCCCCTTTATATGGACCAGCGTCGAGGGGAGAGGGGAGGGAGGGAGGGAGAGAGGAGAGAGAGAGAGAGAGAGAGAGAGAGAGAGAGAGAGAGAGAGAGAGAGAGAGAGAGAGAGAGAGAGAGAGAGAGAGAGAGAGAGAGAGAGAGCGCTGAAGAGGACAGGTTGGTGAATGAACTCGAGAGGTCCCCTAAACTTGAATGGTTTTATAACCGCTGACACACTACACCGCCTGCTACCAACGCCACCGTATCTATGTCACCATATTCAGGAATAAGGAAAGGAGTGAAAGAGAAGAATGGGACAGTGATGAGAGATAAAGAAAGAAGCAAAAACAAGAAAATCGTAAAGAGACGCCATTGCACGCTCGGCGAAACTTTTTCAGCTTGATCTTCCACGAAACACCAAGAAAGTGGAGATAAAAAGAAAAAAAGGAGAAAAGAAGGAATCAAAGTACATGGAAGACACAATACAGAAATAAGAGAAAGAGATGTGTGTGGAATGCCGCACCACTATGTAGGGGTGCCAGCACGGCTTCCCTCGGGCTATAGGTAAGTTTTCGCGTTCTCTTATAGAGGATGCTCAGGAATGGGTAAACCGATCCTTGTTAAGGGAAAGAAAGGGAGAAAGAGGGAGGAGATGGAGATGGTGATGAAGAGGGGGAAGGAGGACGAGCAAGGAGGGAGGGAGGGAGGGAGGGAGGGAGGGAGAGAGAAAGAGAGAAACAAAGCCAAGAGAGAGAAGACTGCGTGAAACATCATCTCGAGACCTGCTCGTCACCACAACTTCGCACGAAATGTCAACACCATGACACCTTTAGGCGAGGTGGTTGTTTGTCCTCTTTCTTAGGCTTCCGTCGATGTGGTTTATGCCTCCCACTCCCCCTCCCCCCTTCCCCCTCTCTCCTTCCACCCCTTCAGCACTAAACCCTTCTGCAGCGTACTACCTGTACCGCCCGGGTTCGTCGCGAAGGTCGGTTGAGGTGTGGTCCGAGGCTTCGAAGACCGCACAGTGTTATATGGAGGAATGAGGTGTCTGCGTGGGTTGGTTCAAATGCCTGTGTGTTGTGTTGTATTTGAGTGTAATTAGCGTGTGGGTCTTTTGTTTGAGTGAAACGTGTATCTGTTTGTGTTGGTGTATTTGTGTGTGTGTTCGTGTATCTATTTCTGTGTTTATTTGTATGTGTCCGTGTATCCGTTTGTGCCAGGGTATGTGTATATGTGTATTCGCGTAGGTGTGTTTGATGATATGTGTGTTAAGTTTGGGTCAGAGTGTTGGCCAAGGACGTGCGTGTCTTTGTGTATTGGCGACCACACCCGAAAGACGAGGCGCCGAAGAGACCGAAAGACTAAGAGGCAAATAAGAGTGAATATATCATACGCGATAACAAGGCCATTAATAACGAGGGGTGATGAACGAGGTGAAAGGAAACACCGATAAACATCTCAAATACCCGAAAAGCTTGCGAGAGGGCGGACATTCACGCACACATAATAAATAACCCAAACTCTATTATTTTTTAAGTTCTTGACCTCTTTCATTCCTCTCTCCTTCTCTGCTTCACCTCCCTTCCTCATACTCTTGACTTATTCCTTTCCTTCGCCTCTAAATCACTCTCCCGAAGCCTCTACATATCTTCACGGTCTCGCGTCACTTGCGTAAAAAACAGAATTGCAAACGACATCGCATCTCAAGCGCATACAGTGTCACCGCATCATTTCGACACGCGCTGGGGAGTGAATGGGGCTAGTGGGGGGGGGGTTAATGGGGGTTGGGGAAGGTAGAAGGGTAGGGTTGGGGAAAGGGGGGGGGGTTGGATTGCTATCTGACGCGCGTTGAAATCTCCAGAACTCAATCATTCTGTGGGAGAGAGAGAGTGTGTGTTGTTTGTCACTGGAAGGTCAGTGCGAATTACATAGGTGTGTGGCGGCTTGTTTACGTAAGATTCTTTTGGAAATGTCTATTTTCAAAACATCGTCTTGAAATAGTGACATAAGGGGAAAGGTACCTTCTGGAGTAATGACAGGATCCATAAAAATCCATAAATGTATAAGATTCTATCTATAACCGGGGCTAGACTAGATCTATAAACAACACAGACACAACAACCCACTTTCTATGGCTGTAACATGACCTTGAAAAAAGAAACAGGCATCGGGAAAAGCAATCACGAAAATCCCGCAAGTTTTCTTCTTTCTTTCTTTCTTCACCGGCGTAATTTTCCCAGACAAATGATGAGCTTACTGTCACGGACTGAGAAATATAGCGGATGGAAAGCAAAAAAAATAGTTTAACAACAACGATAAAAATAGAACTGCCTGTTTTTTGCCGCAGGTGTCATGCTATTTCTAGGTTCTTTGGGATTTTTTGTTTTCTTTTTTGGGGGAGAAAGGAAGACTCAGAAATGATCATGCGATTGTAAGCGTGCAGATACGTGGGCTTTCTACGGAGAATTTAATGAGGAACAGAGAACGAGAGAGAAAGCGAGACATACAGTATATGTAGTCAGAAGAGATAAATAATTGTAAAGAAATACGGAGACAGAAAACCACACGAGACATAAGGAGGAAAAAAAGTCAAAGAGAGACGGGAGAAAAACGAAATAACAATCATAAAACAAGAGAGGGCCAAAGATCTCCCAAAACCTTGACTATTCGTGATGAAACGCCATACAACACACACACACACACACACGCAGACATCACCCGACCCTTCTCCCCTTAGGCAAGACGAATGACAATCAAAGTCCGCAAGTGTATTTTGCAACAGGAATCATTGCAGAGTTTGCGTTCATCGGTGAGGGCCAGATAGATAGTGTGTGTCGCCATCACTGATTGGGGGATGGGGAGGGGGGAGGGGAAGGGGAGGGGGAGGGAGATGAAGGTCACGGTCGGATTCTCTGAAGAATCTTGAGTCTTTGGGAAAAAGTGGAAAAAATTGAAACTATTTGGGGTTGAACAGGGTCATTGCTTTCTGTTTTAATGTTTTGTATAATTTTGTTATTGTTTACATGAGTATTATTTCCATTTTCTTTTATGTGAGCATTTCAAATGCACCTGTATCAGTATCACTGTGCCTTCAGTCCAGTGACAGATTTCACTATATATTTATGCGCTAACAAAAAAAAAAAAAACAAAACATTTAGATAACTAACAACAATGACTAAATGCCATTTTGATTTATAACTATAAATCAGACGAAACAATGGAGCACCATTTAACCCATTTCTTATATCTAAAAACACGAAACAACTACCCCCATTACCTCAAAAACACGCGTCCTCTTGAAACGCACTCCAAGCCTAAGGTGACACATAGTACCAACATGTTTTTCTTCTTCTTTTTTTTCCTCCTCTCACATGCGCTACATAGGGGACCCCGCTACCTACACGCACCCTAACCCACCCACCCTAATCCAGCGGTCACTGTTGCGGTCACTGCCTCAGCCCCGTTGTAGGACACGCCAGCGACCCACTCGCCCAGCTCCGCTCTCGTGTTTCATCTTAATTATCATGCTCCCCGACCCACCTACCCCTTCCAACATCTCACCCGGGAATCTCGCAGTCGTCTCTCGATATTTGGTCTCGAGCGTCCTAATTATCGAGACAAACGCACTGATACCACGGTGATTTCTCCTTGCGGATTGTGAATGAATGTAGCGAGAAAGCGCTAACACTCCCGAGAGCTAAAGCGAGCGTGTTACGCTACGCTACCCCGCGTCGTCGGAAGTCGATCTGATCTTCGAAGCGACAAATTGTTAACGACACTCGTTTTCTCGTTAAGTCGTCACACTCATGGCCGTCTACAGCAGGCCGCGGTGGGTGGCGACGCGTTCTCTTTTGTTCTTCGAAGGTGCTTTTGATTAGTGAACAAAGCGCACTGAATTCGAGTCTCGGTTCCAGATGCAATGTGGTTGTTTCAACAGTAAAGTCGTTTTCTCCTATTCCTGTTTTGTCTTCTATTTTGTTTCTACGCTCTGGTGCATTTCATGGCATTCCGCTACAGTTGAGAGAAAAGAAGAGAGAGAGAGAGAGAGAGAGAGAGAGAGAGAGAGAGAGAGAGAGAGAGAGAGAGAGAGAGAGAGAAAGAGAGAGAGAGAGAGAACGGGAAGAGTAAGGAGGAAGTACGCATGAAAGTTGTATAGGCCTATCACGCACGTGGCAAAGAACTCGTGCATGACAAACGCACGTCTTCTCAGGGTCATGGCTGGTCAGGCAAGGCAACCCGACCTGGTTTACAAACACCAATAAAACAAGACGAAAGAAAGGGGAAAAAACGTACCTAAATAGACCTCAAACAATTTCTCATTTGGATAATCACTATCATCACCGAGACAACTTTCAAAAGATGAATTTATTAGGTACGGTAATGATATCACTGCATGATTATTATCATCTTGTTCCTATTCTTGTCTTGTCATTTCCTTTCGCTTTCTGTGCGTTTAATGCAAGACAATTATTCTTTTTATCTCTGTACCTTTCTCTCTATTGTGCATTTTATTATTCATGCTCATAGTAACAAAGCATTTATTTACGAGTAAAAGGAGGAAAAAGTAAAATAAAATCATTAACGATGATAATGATAACGAAAAATAATACAAAAATATATAATAATAGCCAGATTATTACTACTAATAAAACAGTGATAGTAGTAGCATAAAATTAAGAATATTTAAGAAGTTAACTGAACAGGGACACTACTTAGGCCGTGTCCGAAGACTCGCGTAGGCGGACCAGAAGCCCGTGTGACCTACATCGCCTTCCCCACCGATTCGGACGCGGTCGTCTCTGAATTCCTACACATATCGATGTTCGATTTCATGTCAGCCTTTTCTCATGATGATTTAACGCTGCGGTTGAGGTGCAAGTGAGGGTTATGAGTGTGTGTGTGGTTGTGCGGCCTTAGTAGGGCTATACATACGGTATGTGTGAAACACACACACACACACACACACACACACACACACACACACACACACACACACACACACACACACACACACACACACACACACACACACACACACACACACACACACACACACACACAATTATTATCACGTACTCTCATCTTACGCTCTACGCGCGTCACCTAACTGTAAATAATCCCGCACACTTGGCACGAGGCCCAAGTCTGGCAACAGTGGCGGGAATGTAGCAGACGCCGCTATCACCGCTAACAAGGCCTTCGCTATTTTTATAGACTCACCGAACGCGTCGTTTCTTAAAAGTACTTAACCTACATTTAGGAGTTTGGTGACACCCGGTTTTTATAAAATCTGTATAGTTCCTGCATGGTATAGACATCTTGATCGAAACTGTTTAGTCTCATCGCAAACACAGGAAAAAAAAAAAATGAAAACCACCGAAATCGGGGAAAAAATATAGAAATCCTACTTTCAAGTCTAGCAGTTGAATTCCACAAAACAAAAACAAGCACTTAAAAAAATACAAAAAATACAAAACAAGCAAACGGGGAAAACATCCCACCGAGCTTTTCTTCCCCCGCAAATAACATAAAACAAAACGTACTTCCGGGATCGCTAACGATAAGCAGCGAACAGGAGGAGTAGCAGAATCGGCTGCATCAGCGGTTGACCCTGATTGGTTAAGCGCTCTAAGTGTTGCCGTATTGAGTGCAGGGAGAAATGGAACTCTTAAAATGAACGCGAAGAAGTGTGTTAGCAGTTCTTATATACACCGCAGTCATTTAAACAGGCCCGCTGTTGTGGCAAAAGATAATAACTTAATAATGTATGTTTTGGTGGAGTTTTTCAATGTTGATTGACCAAAGATTATGGTTTTATTCGTGATAAAAGACATGGGTTTCTATATGTCGCCTGGAACAAGTCGAGATAGATTTATGTCTCTATTATATTTATCTCCAAATCAACAAATTTCGCTCGTAAATCAAAATGTGTTTTCTTACTATAACCGCATTATAGCTTTAGTGCATAAAGTAAAATGTGGCCTTTTACTGCTAAAATCAAGAAAGTTACCACCACCAAATCAACTGGCTGATAATTTATAATTTGTTGCCAAGAAAAATATAATTGTTGATTTATTTTGAAAAGAAGACTAGAAACAAAGATTCCAAAGAATGTTCAGATGAAAAAAAAAAGAAAAAAGAAAAATCAAATAAAGAAAACAAAATAGAAACGACAAAACACAATAAAAAAAAGGGGTAAACAACAGCAACAAAAACAGAAAAAGAAGGAAGATAAGAAAGAATGCACGTAAGTAATGAAGAAGCAAGAGTTCCCGCCATTGACCAACCTCCCTCCAAAATATCACTTGCGTCGCCGCGTGTCTGCAGGAGAGAAATCATGACTAATATTCCCGACGTTCCTTAAGCCTTACTCGGGATAGGGGGAGGGGGAGGAAGAGGGGGTGGATAGTGGGGTGAGGATGAGGAGGAGGGGGTAGGTGGGGCAGGATGTGGGGGAGGGGAGGGGAGGAGGGGGTAGGTGGGGGAGGGGAGTGGAGGAGGGGGAAGGTGGGGGTAGGTGGGGGCAGGAAGTGTGGGGAGGGAAGGGGAGAGGGGGAGGAGAGGGAGACTCAAGGTGAACATGGTTAAGAAAAGGGGGAGGGGTAGAGAGAATGGAGAGGGGGGGAGGGGGATGTGACACGTATACCCCTCTCACCCCCTCACCCCCATGGTAAATACTCATTTTTCCCCCGCTGTGTTGAGGATTAATGGTGATGATATTCAACAAAAATTTTGACAGGTTTTCATCGCAGAGTGAATACCAATATATTATTTTCCGATTCCAGATATGGTTATAAGGAGACAGACCACGCGGATATATGATAAACAGACAGAAATAAAGACAGATTGATAAAGAGAGAGAGAGAGAGAGAGAGAGAGAGAGAGAGAGAGAGAGAGAGAGAGAGAGAGAGAGAGAGAGAGAGAGAGAAGCAGAGTAAAGGTGAGGGAGCGGCAAAATAAATAATGACTCCACCTTAGATCACAGCTCAGAAAAGAGTGAGAGTAAAGGAAATGGAAAGAACAGAAGGTCGACAACAAGCTACATACACAGAAATAGACAGACAGACTAACAGATAAAATGAGAGAAAGAGAGAGAGAGAGAGAGAGAGAGAGAGAGAGAGAGAGAGAGAGAGAGAGAGAGAGAGAGAGAGAGAGAGAGAGAGAGAGAGAGAGAGAGAGAGAGAGGAAGAGAGAGGAAGAGAGAGAGAGTGAGACAGGAAGAGAGAGAGAGCGAGACAGGAAGAGAGAAAGAGAAAGAGAGGGAACTCAAGAACGAACAAAGGGTACAACAGTCAAGCCAAAGCATTGCCTTCGACTTTATCTCAGCTCTCTCAACAGCCTGTAATGAACACATACCGATAAACACACGCAACTCAATCTCATTATGAAGCAACCCGCCTTGCTTGGCTAAAGTCCGATCATCAAGGCTACGGTGACTAGCAGAATCAATTATCGAAAATCAAGTTAACGTTAAACACATGCGATTGAGCTCTACAAAAAAGAATAAAAATATAGACTACTTTTTTCCACTTAAAGAATTTATATATCTTCCTGTTGTAAAAGAACAACTTGTTCTGATACCCGTTAGGAGTAAAAAAAGATGGGAAAAAAATACAAGGTACCTTATGAAGGTTCGGTAAGTAAGTGATACAAGTCCCTTCTGACTATAAAGCTTTAGGCATTGTAAGTTGTGTGGTGGAGGAACTTTATGTCTTTTCGAAGGACAAAGTGCTCGACGCGTGCACAGATGGCCAAATAGAGAGATAAAGATAGACAGAAGACAGTGAATGAGTTTCAGAGGGAGAGGCAGAGACCGAGGAGGCGAGGGACAAGGTGACTTTAATCTAAAATAAGCCTGCTCACAATAGAGCTTTTAAAAGTTTGGAAAGAGCGAAACACCAACAGCATTCCTGGTGATGCATTCTCCTACCACCCCCTTTGTCTCCCCCTCTCCCTCCCGCCACTGGTCGTCCAAGGGGTCGTGCAGGAAGAAGAGGGAGGGGGAGGGGGAAGGGGAGGGGGAGAGGTCGTGCTCTGTCGGACTTGCTTGGTTGGTTCTTGTGGCAAAACTCTCCCCATGGGATTCTTAAAAAAAAGAGACAGAGAGAGAGAGAGAGAGAGAGAGGCACACACACACACACGCGTCGAATGGGTCTTTGAACACATTTTATATTCTACCATCTGTTCTGTTGTCATTTTTGTTTTCTCGCACAGCAGTAGGGACATGTGTCTAAGGCTGTGTGTGTGTGTACCATAAGTGACCTACACACTGCTAAAGAGAGAAAAAAAGCTAACTGTAAATCTAAGAAGTCGACTGACATAAAGCTTCCGGTGTAATTGTCTGGATCACTTGGGTCAGCGCATTGAAATTTCCACGGAACATTAATCAGAAAAATTGACAGATTTAAGCCCCGTCAGGAAAAGCGTGCTCGGACGTGCGTGCCGCCCATAAGAGAGGCCGCGCGTCTGTCTCTCTGACATTTCCAGCCAAGCAACTCTTTCTTTCTCCCTCTCTCGGCGGGAGGCTTTCGACATGCGCGGCGTCAGAGGGTCCCGCACAACACTTGCTGCCCCTTCGCAAGCAACCTGTTCCCATGCAAAGAAATGTCTGGGGTCATCCTTTCACCTGTCCTCCTCCTCTTCCTTCTCCTCTGTGACTGCAAAGACCCCACGACCCCCTCCCCTCGCCTGTCCTTGGCCTCGCTAGCGGCTCCCGCACAGTTACGAGGGACTCGGGCACTAACGGGACGGCCAAGGATCCCATCTGCCGAGCCTCGCGTCGAGGGATACGTCCCGTCGCACTTCAACTAGACCTAAGACTCTCGAGGACGACCTCCTCGAAGGCCTTCGAACTTCACTAGGCAAAGCAAACGCTTGAGAGCGATATCTAGGCAGTAACTATTTTTTTTTTTTTTAAGGCAACATGGAGAACAGCGGAGGGCACAGGGGGACGCTATCGGAGTGTGAGCTAAGTTTCCTCACAAGGAAACGGAAGGGAGTATGCGTCGCGGCGGAGTGAATGTTGCTTGTACTGTTAGCCCATGAAGGACACGGCTGCATGTGGGCGACCAGGCGCAGGAGCGGCCTCAGCCCAAGTCTTTATCCGTGTATGAGCAAAGATAGAGAAGGAAACTCGTTTTGTAAAAGTTGTCAGGAAGTGGCACAAAGTTCTCTCCTCGACTGCGTCCGTCGCCGCCGCCGTCGGGCGGACTTTCGCATCAGCAGTGTTACTTACTTGCTCCTCCTGGCACAGCGGCGCCGTTGAAGACGGGCACGGGGGCGGCGGGCGACCTGCCGCCGTCAGCGACTGGCTGTGCCTGCACGACGAAGGGGTTGCCTCCGTCCGCGAGCGAGTTGAAGTCGAAGTTCTGTGGCTTAGCGAGCGCCGAGGCGAACGCCAGGCTCACCAAGGCCGCACAACACAAGGCTCGTCTTCCCTGCATGACCATTGTGTCTTCAAGCTGTGTTAAGTGATAAGGCAGTCCCGCACACCGACCGAACACTACGATGTCTGTACACCGACTGCCTGCCTCTCGCGCTCGCCTCGCCTCCCCGCCGCCGCCGCCGCCCCCCCTCCCGCCCGCCCGCGCGCACGCACGCACGCACGAACACACCTCACACACACGCAGATGTAGGCTAGTGGGTCCCCAGCCCCACCACCTCCTCCGCCGGGCCCCCTCCACCTTCGTCCACACTCTCCTCCTCATCTCTCATAATTCGACTTCTACTTGCTTTTCCCTCATGCATTCGTCGGCATTTCTATAAAATCACCTACAGACTACACTACAGAATATACTGATGATTTTCCTATAAAGCTTTTAACTCAGCTTTCCTCCAATAAGCTTTTCTCTTTCTCTTTCTCTCTCCCTTCGTAACCTTTGTCGTTTCTTACCCTCCCTTTTTCTATCTACTTTTCCATCTTGCTTTAACTCCTTTTCTCTCTTTATTCACTTTTCCTCAATATCTCTCTCTCCGTTTCCTTCTTTCTTCACAATCTTTATCCTTCCTCGCCCCTTTTCTTCCTATTTCTTTATTCACCCCCTCTCTCTCTCTCCCTTTCTCTATTTTTTTTTCTCTCTCTCTTTCTGCCTCTCCCCCATTTCCTCCCCTACTCTCGCAATGCAAGAATGAAAGTGGGCGTGGGTGTGGGCGTGGGGGTGTGTGGGGTGTGGGCGAAGTCTCATGACCGGAAATGATTCAAGACAATTTTTTTTTTTCTCGATACATCAAAGACAATTTTTTTTCCTCCTTCTCCTTGAAATTCATTCTCTCGTGATTTTTTTTCCTTGTTCATTCAATCACTCAGTCGACGCCTCAAGTGCATGGCATGAGAGGAAATAAGGGGGGGGGGGGAGATACGGATAGGGAATATGGAAAAGGAAAAAAAAAAAATAAAATAAACAGCAAGAAGCAGGGAGGATAATGAAGAATAGGAAAAGGAAAGTATGATAATGAGAAAAGGAAAATGAACATTAAAAAAAGACGGGGATGGGAATACGAAGAAACTGGAGAGGGGGAAAAGGGAAACTGTGATAAAGAAGGAAAGAAGTGATATGGAGAGAAGAATGTGATGAAGAAGAGTATGAAAAATTTGAAAGAAAGAGATAGACGTGGTCAAGGAAGAGGGAGAACACAGAGAGAAAAAGAGAGGAAAGTGTAGTAAAAAAGGAATGGAAACACGAAATATGAAAAGACAGAAAATATTAACCCGAGAAAAAAAAACGAGAGCTGGCCAAGAATAAGACACAATAAAGAAGGAGAGAGGAGAGGAGGGAAGAAGTAAGCCACGATAAAGAAGCAGAGAGAGAGAGAAAAAAAAAACCGACACAGAAAAGGAGAGACCAGCGAAACAGGAAGAGGAAAGTACGACAAAGAAGGCACAATAAAGGTAGAAGGGAGGAAGAAGGAAGGCGTGGCTAAAAGGAGGAAGAGGGAGGGGACAGAGGTCAGCGGGAGGAGGAGGACGAAAGCGTCAGCCGAGGATGGAATGTGACCCTCCGCCGCAGCATCTTACGTGGCGTCGCTCGGTCCTTCGCTAATTCTGCGAGGTTCCGATTTGCCTTGAGGGAACAGAGGGAGAGAAAGGAGGGAGAGGGAGGGAAGGGAGGGAGAGAAAGGAGGGAAGGGGAGAAAGGAGGGAGGGAGGGAAGGGGAGAGGGAGGCAGGGAGAGAAGGGGAGAAAGGAGGGAGAGAAGGGGAGAAAGGAGGGAGAGAAGGGGAGAAAGGAGGGAAGGAGAGAGGAGAGAGGGAGGGAGGGAAGGGGAGGGAGGGAGGGAAAGGAGAGGAAGGGGAAGAGGAGAGTTGGAGAAGACGGATAGGGAAGGATGGAGGGAGGGGAGAAGAGTGAGTGGGAAAGGGAGAGAAGAGAAGAGGAAAGGAGATAGTTGAGAAGTGAGAGAAGGAGAAAAGGTAAGAGAAAGGGTGAGGAAAGGAAGAGAAAAAAAAAGAATGTCGGAAGAGAAACAAACAGAAAGAAGAACAAGAAGAACAAGAAGAACAAGGAAAGAGAAAGAAAGTTAAGAAAGTAAAGAATTAAAAAAGAAAAAAAAAATGCAAACACGTCAACTGACAGATATTAAATAAACCCAGACCTTTACCAATGCGTAAGACATTTCAACCCACAACGCGGTACAGTCTGTCTGGCGCTACAGTAAAACCTGATAAATAGAACAGCTAAAACTAAGAGTCAAAAGTCTCTCTCTCTCTCTCTCTCTCTTTCTCTCTCTTTCTTTCTCTCTCTCTCTCTCTCTCTCTCTCCACGCACACACATCTCATCTTTTAGCAGGAAGGAGAGGAGGAAGGGGATATAGAAGAGAAGAGAAGAGAAGAGAAGAGAAGAGAAGAGAAGAGAAGGGAAGAGAAGAGAAAAGGAGAAAACACAACGATAACCCAAAGATAACAAGAGAAAACAAAACAAAAAGAAAGAAAAGGAGGCACAGAAAACTCGAAGAAAAGAGAGGGATGGACAGTAATCTCACCTTTCGGCCAGCGACCCACAAGGGGAGTGGGAGGGGGAGTGGGAGGCAAGGGGAGGGGGAGGTGGAGTGGGAGGGAGAGGGGGAAGGGGGGGAGAGCAGGGGGAGGGGAGTGGAAGGAACCGGTGAGACGTGGGGGGGAGGGGGGAGGAAAGCAAGAAAGAGAGAGAACAAAAGATGAGGATAAAAGGCCGAATAGGAAAAAAACTAGATAGACACAGAGAGATAGAGACAGGGAGCGAGGAAAGGCAAAAGAAGAAATGACAGAGGAATTGACAGATACACAGAGAAAGCAAATAAGAGAACACAGACAAGAAAAAGAAAATAACTTAAAAATAACACCGTCGAATTCCCCAGAACAAGAAAAATAGAAGAAGAAAAAAGATAATCACAATTTCACAACTTATAATCTACAAGCAAAAACGTAAACGCAAGCAAAATTTCACCTTCATCACAACATAACAACATATTTACAACATACTGGGTGTGGGATCCTGCGAGCATAACACACCAATACGAGAGAAATAACAGCATAACAGCATAGTGGCCCGCAGGCTTCCTTCGCCAAGATGAACGCAATAACAACATAATTACAACATAATTGGGTTTGAGTGACCTGATAGTCAACTTCCGCTGCGTGATTATGTTGTTGCAACCTTCGCCAATTATCGGTGTGATTGTTAATTGGGGTTGGATAAGATGGAGAAAGATATATATATATATATATATATATATATATATATATATATATATATATATATATATATATATATATATATATATATATAAGTAGATACATATAGAAACAGAGACAAACCGACAGACAGATAGACGGAAATAAAAAGTAGATAAATAGGCAGACAGAGAAGAGAGGGGATGAGAGATGTGAGATGTGAGAGAGAGATGGGGGGGGGGGGGAATAGAGAATGAGAATTAAAAGAGAATGAAAATTGATGAAGGGAAAAAGAAAGACAACGAATAAACATATTAATAAATAAAGGCCCAGAACAGTTGCCATAACACTGAACCCGATAGTGCCAACGTGCCACAGAGCGAGTGCCACCGAAGACACTACAGCGGCCTCGACAATGCATGTCTGTTGGTCACTTATTTCCAGGTCGGAATGTAAATGCAGAGTAATCCATTGCGTCACCGTTACGCAAGAGGGAAATAAGAGCGACAGTGTGTACAATGTTTCAATACCAAATTCTTATACTTTGCAGGTATTTAAGAAGTTCTCAGTAAGAAAGAAAGAAAGAAAGAAAATCCCCAAACCACCGTTTCCCAAATTTGATGATCCTTACGGGACGTCCTGTTCACCTGTTCACCTGTTTACCTGTTTACCTGTTTACTTGTTTCCTGGTTAGCCGAGGATCGTGACGTCACACCACTGTGACCAGAGAAGTGGGCAAGAGCGGAAGGTAATACTAATGTGAAACACGTGACCTGATTTTATTGCCTAGGCCTATGTGGAGGGAAGAACAAGAACATAACAGGAAAATTCATGTCCGGTTTGGTCAAGCAGAGCCTCAGGCGTTTTTATAAGGGAAAATTAAGGAAATTTCCGGGGGAGGGAGGAAGGGGGCGAAAAGCTGGAGTAAGGAGACGAAGGAAAAACAAGAGATAAAGGGAAGGTGTAACCTAGAAGGTAAGGGGAGGCAAGGGGAGGGGAAGATGGGGGGATGGGGTGGGGGTGGAAGATGTCTTCTATTCTCCCCTCCCCCCCTACACGAACACATACATCGCATGTTACATCTCTCGTGCTGCTATTACCGATAGCAACACGCACCGCTCTCTAAGGAACGGCGGCGGGGATTGTTATATCGCGTGTCACTGTAGGGAAGAGGGTGAAGGAGGAGGGGGAGGGGGAAACGGGGAGGAGAAATACTTGAGAAAAGAAAGAAAGAAAGATAGATAAAAAGAGAGAGAGAGAGAAGGGAAAAGGGGTGGGGAAAGTCCTGAGATACGGGAAGGACAGGGGAAGAGAGGAGAGAAAGGGGTAGGTGAAGCGAAGGAGGGAAGGAAAGGGAGGAGGGAAGGAGGGAGGGGATGGAGAAGGGAAGGAGGGAGGGGATGGAGAAGGGAAGGAGGGAGGGGATGGAGAGGGGAGATCATCTAACTCGACGCAAGACTTTCCAAATGTGAATGAAAGGCGTCACGGACTGTCGGCAACTGTCCAGCTAGCATGCGTGAGTTTTTTTTCTCTCTCTCTTGTCTTTTCCTCTCATTTTTGTTTTCTCTCTCATCATGGGAATAATGGTGATGACGGTCACCGCTGTCCATCACTTTAGAAAAGAAGGAGAGAGCGAGGGAAGGGAGTAAGCCAGAGCAGAGCAGAGAAAACCTCGTAAATATAGACCTAATAACTAAATGTGTTATTATGTATTATCTCCGACTGCCGTTCTCGACCAGCAACTTAATCGACGGCAGTAATTGCAAAACCGCAACATTCTCAAACGCACACACATATTAATTTATTTTTATCATTATTTTTTTTTATAACGGTGTGCGCGTGCTTGTTGCGTAAATGTCAATCGCCTCGCTGTGGTCCCCTCCCCCTCCCCCTCCCTCCGTCGCCTTCGCCGCCGCGTGACCCTGATTTAGACATTCTTGTACTGCGGTCGTCGTAGTCATTGGCGGCGTCGCGAACCACTTAATAATCCCTGTGATGGACGGCGACGTCGCTTAGCCAGCCGGGCTTCGGAGGGGCTGCCGCGTGCAAGGTTTCGGACGCGGTCGAAGGAACGGAGAGCGAGAGCAATGTTGGCGGCGATGCAGCTGTAATGGAGGCGGTTGCGCGACCTTGGAGGCGGAGGGTTTGCGGTGGTAGGAGGAGAAAGAAAGAAAGAAAGAGTGAAAGAAAGAGCAGATATAGATAGATAAGGAGAATAAAGAAAAAATACAAAACTAAAAAAGGACATTCAATGAGAGAAATAAAGAGTAAGTGAGTGTGTGCGTGTGATTATATATATATATATATATATATATATATATATATATATATATATATATATATATAAATATATATATATATATAATGAATATATATATATATATATATATATATATAGAGAGAGAGAGAGAGAGAGAGAGAGAGAGAGTAAACGAGCGAGTGAGCGAACGAGAGCGAAAGAGAGCAAGATAGAAGAACAAAGAACACAGGACCCCCCCCCCCCCAAAAAAAAAAAAAAAAAAAAAAAAAAAAAAAAAAAAAAAAAAAAAAAACCGCCCCCCTCTCCCCGAAACGCAAAACGACGTGGCGACACATAGCACATTAAACGCAACAAGAAATGTCCCGCGCGGTCGGTGCGGTAAGTGCGGTCGGCGGTCGGCAGAGGGCGTGGCGCGCACCGACGGGAACTGGAGACCGATTTACGGAAAGCTAAGGAGAAAGGGGGGGGAGGGAAGTGGGGAAGTGGAAGGGAGGAATAAAGGGAAGTGGAAAAGCGAACATTAGAAGAGCGAACAGTGGAAGAGCGAACAGTGGAAAAGCGAACAGTAGAAAAAGGGAAGTGGAAAGGGAACAGTGGAAAAAGGGAAGTGGAAGAGCGAACGGTGGAAAAGCGAACAGTGGAAAAAGGGAAGTGGAGAAGAGAAAAATGAGGGAATGAAAGTAAAGGAAGTAAAGAGAGAAAGAGGGAAAGCGAGAGGGGAAGAAAGGAAAGGTGGGGGAGAGGGGGGGGGGGAAAAAGGGAAAAATAAAGGAAGACGGAAGAAAAGAGATCGAAAGAAGGGAAAGGAAATGAGAAAAGACAGAAAGACGGGAGGTAAAAAAAAGAAAGAAAGAAAGAAGAGACGGAGAAATAAAGTACTGAAAAACACAAATAAAAAAATGATAAATAAAATTCTACGAAAAAAAAAAATCTAGCGAGATTCTAGCCTACTCCTTTCCGACAAACTATTTACGATTCACCTTGTATCTTCAAATCATCCATTTTTTTTTTCTTTATTTCTCCTTCCTTCTCGACCTCTCGCCGACCTGCTGATCTCTGTATCCTTCTCTCCTACGCTATTATCACCGTTCACGTCATTCACACACACTTCTATAACGAAAGACCTTCGTGGTAATCTTTTTTTTTCACTCGGAATTTCTTCTTTTTATATATATAGAAATGCAATCACGAACGTCTCATTATCCTCGAAATTTCGTTTGTGAAATCCTTCCATCGTTCGTTCAGTATTTCAAAAGATACGTTCATTATATATATATATATATGTGTGTGTGTGTGTGTGTGTGTGTGTGTGTGTGTGTGTGTGTGTGTGTGTGTGTGTGTGTGTGTGTGTGTGTGTGTATTTTTTATTTCTTCCTTTCTTTGATAATCGCTTTCAAATCAGGCATTTATTATACATTTCTTGCCTTTTCCCTCTTTGATATCCGCATTTAAAGCATAAATTTATCAAATATTTCTTTGCATTTTCATTCTTTGATAATCGCGTTCAAAACAGACATTTATCATACATTTCTCTGCATTTCTTTTTTCCTTTTGATATCCGCGCAAGCAAAGTCATATCCTGAGGGAAAAGTTTCAACACCCAGATCTTCCCCATTGTCTGTGCTTCCATAACGCGTAATGAAAGCAAAACCGCAAGCAATGAGGCGCCGAGGGGGGGGGGGGGAAATCACCTGGGGGGAGGGGGGGGGGAGGAGGAGTCCTCATCATCACCCTCATTACGAATCATCATCATCCTCAACCAACATCATCGTCATCAACGCCAGTCGTCATGATTACCATCGTTGTGTGCAAAGTGACCCCCCCCCCCCGCCCCACCTTCGAACAATAGTGCCTTAAGGATACTCTTGGGAGATCTCTGAAGGAGGAATTCTTTAAAGCCAAATGTCATTTAAAATTTATACATTTATCGTTATGGTTACCATCATTATCACTATCATTATTAATACCATCGTTATCATTACAATCATTATCACTACGATCATCATCATCACCATCACTATCATTCTCATCACAATTCTATCATTTTTATTATCACTATCATCACCATCACCATCATTCTCATCACAATTCCTCTATCATTTTTATTATCACTACCATCCTCCTCACTATCATTATCATTCCCATTATCTTTCATCTGCTGAAGCCCACTGACTTCGGAGAGATGCTGAAAGGAGAAATCACAATGGAGAGAGAGGTTACTTCAGGACGCGAGAGGGGGGTGGGGGGGGAAATGGCCCTTTTCCGTCTATTATTCTTCGTATTTGAGAGAGAGAGAGAGAGAGAGAGAGAGAGAGAGAGAGAGAGAGAGAGAGAGAGAGAGAGAGAGAGAGGAGAGAGAGAGAGAGAGAGAGAGAGAGAGAGAGAGAGAGAGAGAGAGTGAGGGAAGGAGATGGAGAGGGGGAGAGAAGGAGAGAGAGAGAGAGAGGGAGAGAGAGAGAGAGAGAGAGAGAGAGAGAGAGAGAGAGGAGAGAGAGAGAGAGAGAGAGAGAGAGAGAGAGAGAGAGAGAGCAAGCAATATGACTAAACAGACGGATTAAATAGATTGACGGCTTGGCGTAGAAGTAGATGGACAGACAGAGGGAAAGACCGAGGTAGATGGAGAGGAAGATGCAGAGAAAGTGAAGTGAAAGAAATGAGTGTGTCCTACCCTTTTCACCTCGGCACACCGCATCCGTCCGTTGCACAAACATTACCATTACATACACATATCTAATTGATCATACACACACACACACATCCGCACA
>NC_051390.1:51621309-51638809 GCF_015228065.2 Penaeus monodon | reverse complement strand
AACAACAACAAACAAAAAAGTGTTCCTGTTTTCCTCATTACGCTTCTAGTCACAAAATGATGAAAAAAGAAAAAAAAAAAATCAGAGATTCCAGACTGCTAAAATTAGCGATGTTAGCGACAATTCATTTTCTTCGATAACGGAAGAGACAAAGAGCGTGAGAGGCCAAACCTATTAATCTTTTATGATCGAGTTGTCTCGAGATGACGGCCGCGTGCACAAGTCATCAAAGTTATTATTCCGATTTAATTAAATGCTCATGACGGTTGAGTTTCGTGATAGAAAGCGCTAAGCGAGCGTACACCGCTGGCCGAGCGCTCACGTGTTTGCTGAATAGCGGCCTCGTTAGGCGGGATTCGTGTTCTGATTTGTTGCACTTTCTTTTATCTAACTAACTATATATATATATATATATATATATATATATATATATATACATATATATATATATGTATATATAATATACATATGTATATATAATATACATATGTATATATATGTATATAATAATATATATAATATAATAATATTAATATATATATATATATATATATATATATATATTATATATATATATATATATATATATATATATATATATATATATATACACATATACATACATACAGGCACGCATACATACACATACACATACACATACACATACACACACACACACACACACGTGTTTGTGTATGTTTGTGTGTGTGTGTGTGTGTGTGTATACATATTATATGTGTCTACCCTCGTGTGTACGAGGAATAAATCTTCAAAACTGTTTTCCCCAATCGCGCACACTCCCTACTTACGTATGCAGAAGAGTGCGTTTGCGAGTGCAGGTGTCCAGGGAAAGTTGTTCGTTGTCATAATTCTCGCCAATCTACATTTTTTTTTCTCTCTCTCAACCTTGTTCCTATAATCAGCTGGATCATGCGACTGCTTCGTCGATTTTCAAAATATTTTAAATTCATTTCGACTGGCGGGGAATGCTTTTGAAAATACGATATAGTGGTACCGGTAAAAATAGGGAATATTCACATAATGACAAACGACATCAATATCCGTTAGAACTTTTTCACACTTCACATTATCAGCATAAAAAATAAAAACAAAAATAACACGCCTCTTCCATCAACCCCGATAAAAACAGAAAACAAAAAGAAAAAAGGAAAAAATCTCTAAAATCAACATTCATTCGAACTCGTTTGAATCTTGACCCGAACACCATCAAAAAACAAGAAAATAACAAAAAACTACAAAAAACAAATAAACAAACACAACTCCTCCATCAATAACATAAAAAAACAAACATTAACACCGAAAAAAAAAGAAGAAAAAAATCTACATCAACACGATATCGAAGTTTGCGCCATTCTCTCTCCCCCCCATAAATAATTCATGCCTCCGCCTGCGCCTCCTTCGCATACCGAGGCAGACCGTCCGTGGGAGCGGCTGATGCCCCAGTGACCACGTGACCTTGTCTCGGGCGCGCGCACACGGGGACACGACGCCAGATACCACGGACCTAAATCATTTTCTCTTGGCGGAAGAAGGCTGGGAGTAGAGTGTGTATTGACATTGTTATTATTTAATTCTTTATTTATTATTTTTGTTATTCATTTCGGTTTGTTGTTTGTTTGTTTTTTTCTTCTGATTTAATTTGCTCTTTTTCACACTTCTTTCTTCTTTGTCCAGTCTCTTTCTTATTTTTCTCCTGTGGTCTCCGTTTCTCTTTCTGTTTTTCCTCTCTCTCTCTCTCTCTCTCTCTCTCTCTCTCTCTCTCTCTCTCTCTCTCCTCTAACGGAAGTCTCCAGGTGGGCGGAAGTGGGTGTATAAACGGGATTTTTGCTCTGGAACTGACCACCGGGAAGTCTTACGCTTGTAAACCTATATTCTTACGAAAATACCATCGCCGAGAAACCACGAAATAGGCGCTTAAACGCTCAAGGCGCCATTCGAACCACCCGCAAGATAACAAAATTTTCCCATCGCCATTATTACAAGGTAAGATAATAACACCGTTGCCAAAGAAACGACGAAAACGGCGCTTAAAACTCAGGCGACGCCCTTGGGACCACAAGATAACAGAAAGGTAACAGGATAGCGATAAAAGCGTACCTAACAAACGCTACATCCCATTTAAACATCCACACATTTACGCAGACCTCTCGGAAACGTCTCAGACCGGCAGACAAACGGACAGACGGAGGGGGAGGGGGGGGGAGACCAGATCCACGCAGACAACTTTGGCGTCGGGTCAAAAAGGACTTGCTTATCGCCCTATCGGAAATGCCAAATCTGCAAAGGCATTCAGAAACCTATCCTCTCCCCTCCCCCCTTTACCTCTATCCACTACCCTCCCCCCCTCATTTACCCCCCCCCCCTTCCCCCGAGGCTGATGGACATGTACCGGGCTATGTTAAATGCAAGGTCCTTTCTCAACCCTTTCTTTCTTATTAATTCTTTCGGTCTTTCATTGTCTTTTATTTCATGCTTTTATTCTACTCCTTCCTCCTTTTTTTCAATCTTCTCTTTCTCTTTTCATGTTCTTTCTTCCTTTTCTCTTTTGATTTTTTGTTATAGTTGTCTTTCCCTCTCATTTTTTACGCCTTCTTGTCTTTCCGTTTATTTTCATCTCTTCTATCTATTCTCGCTTTTCTCTCTGTTTCTATGTCTCTTCCTCTTCGTAACTGCGCTTTTTCTTTCCCCGCTTTCTCCCCATATCATGACTGTAGTTTTTCGTTTTTCTTCCTTTCTCTCTCTACATACTTTCGCAATTATGGATTTCTCTTGTTTCTTTGTCTCCTTCTCTCTTTCTCTTTGTGATTATAGTTCTCAATTTCTCGCCAGAGTCTCTGTTCTCCCTCTCTCTGCCTCTCTTTTTCTCTCTCTCTGTCTCTTTCTCTCTCTCTCTGCCTCTTTTTTCTCTCTCTCTGTCTCTTTCTCTCTCTCTCTCTCTCTCTCTCTCTCTCGCTCCCATTCCCTCCAGACCTGTAATTCTTTCCCCTCCCTTTTCTCTGGCTGATTAGCGATGCAAGCCTATTCTTTCATATGCAAAAACCTATCGAACAGCGAGGCCACAACAGCATTGTGAAACTTCAATACATTTTTACACGCTAATCTGATAGGCATCCAGGACTGACTAAACCGTTAATACTATGGCTGAAGAAAGTGCATATATATGAATAAATGAATAGATAAGTACCTTTCGTCTATTTATATTTCTTGTCTATCTAGATTCATGACAAAGCATTTATACGATATTTTCCTTTGTTTAGGATAGTTCATTCTCGGTTCCTGGAGCTTTCAACAACTATCAAAATGAATGCGGTGAAGATATCTTAGTTTCAAAATAAGAAATCGAGATAAAATAATATCGAAACGATTCCCCCCTCCCCTCTTTAAAACCACGTACTCCAATAATACGAAAGACATACGAAGTCACAAAACAAAGAATGGAGAATAATACGAAAAAAACAAGAAAGAAAAAATAGAAAGAGAGAGAGAGAGAAAAAAAAAATGGAAGCAAGATCACGTCTGCAAAGTCGACATTTACTCGGTGAAGATAACAGAGTGTGTTGGCGTTACAAAGACCTTTTGTGTTTTCGCTTTTCATCCTCCCGTAGACAAAGCAAGCGTAGCTAAAATCCGAGAAGGTCGGGGAAGGAGAGAACGAAGGAGAGGGAAGTAGGAGAATGAAATTCCCAGGTCTATGTATGTATATTCTGAACGCGAATACGCGCGCACACGCGCACACACACATACACACACACACACATATAAATATATATATATATATATATATATATATATATATATATATATATATATATATGTATATATATAAATGTGTGTATTATATATATATCATCAGACGGCACTAGATTCAACAAATTCACATAAACATTTCTTTGCGTTTCGTAATTTGCATATATCCGCCACCATCACATTCCTTCACAAAAGTCAAAAGTCAAAAATCATCACCCTTCTGCCCCCCCCTCCCCCCCACATCATCATCAAAAGACAGTTACACGAAATTCTACAATGTCATTTTCCTTCTTGTCATTCCCTCGTGTCAGGTCAAGCGAAAGTGTGAGTCTGCAACGAGGATATTTCAACATGGACGTCCTATCTCCCTGCCCTCTCCCTCCCTCTCTCTCTCTCTCTCTCTCTCTCCTCCCTTCGCCTCACCTTTTCTTTTTCGTAGTGGTCTTTCGCTATGCCTTTTTCCCAGCTTTCTTTTTTTTTCTATCGTCTCCTCCTTCTCTCTCATTCTCCTTGTGTCACTTCATGCTCTATCCTTCTCTTACGCTGCCTTATTTCTCTATCTTCATCTTTATCTTTACCCTGTCCCTGTCTCCGCCCTTTTCTTTGTCCTTTCTCTACCCTCCCTCACGCCCCCTACGCTTTACCTATCGCTCCTCTCTTTCTTACCCTGTTTTTCTAGTCCCTGTACTTCTTTTTCCTTCTATTTCTCCCTTCTCTTTTATCTTCTCCCTATCCTTTCTCTTCTCATTTCTCTCCCATTATCACTTGCTTGTCTTTCTCTGCCTTCCCTCACGGTTCTTTCTCCTCTCTCTCTCTCTCTCTCTTTCTCTTTACCTTTTCCCCACCCTTTCACTTCCCTCTCCTCGTCCTATACCTCTCCTGTCTTCCTCGCTCCCCCTACCCTTTTCCTCCCCTTCCCTTCCTCCCTTTACCCTTCCCCTACTCTTTCTCCGCCCTTCCCCTTCCACTCCCCTTTCTCCGCCCTCCCCCTCCTCCCTTTATCCCTTCCCTGTCCTTCCTTGCAACCGGCACGCCTGCTTAACCTTGGCAAAACGAGACAACAAGGGATTCCCGCCGCCACCCCTTGTCCTTTCGTGGAAATTTCCCGAGAATACTTTCTCTCTTTCGTTTTCTTTTTTTTTCTCTTTCTTCGAGATGGAGAGTTCCCCAATGGCTAGAATGAGGAGAAGAGCTCTTTGTTAATATATAGATTACATTGGGAGGCGCATTATTATCCAATCATTATCATTATCCATATAAGTCGCCTCCTAAAAAAAACAAGAATAATCCAATGTCAAAACAAACTTGACTCCAATGCAGACTACCTAGCCGAAGAATAAAATCCATTCTCAACCACAACAAAACATATCATAAGAGGTTGCCGCCATTACTATTAACCCCCATCACTCTCAAACTTTGCCATTATGGGCCTTTTTGACCTACTTCGCCTCCAAAACACAACTAGAGAAAGTAAGAGACAGCCATTAGCACAGCTGCAGGCCAAGGTAGTTTTTTTCTTGTTTTTTTTCATTACGTAAAATACTATTTAGTAAAGAGCGACTCCCGCGCTTACATCAAGGTTCCAACAATGTGCATAAAAGTCTTTTAAAATTTGTTGGATTCTCTTTAAGCGAAAAATTAAAATATTATATTCATTAATTTATCATACAGTTATATAATCATCCTTTCTATAATTATATAAGTATCAGAACTTCCAACAAAGCAAATAATTTATTCAACTTATTGATTCACTGTATTTTCCAGAAGCACATATACGTTCACTTTCACAAACATTAAAATACCTTCCCGTTCGCTGAAGTCGGCGGGAAAAAAATCTAATTAACAGCATGCGTGATTTCCTGCGTTAAAAGAAGTGAGTGATGCTTCAACAAAGAACTGTCCGAATGCCCTTTTAAAACGTCTGAGCGTCTTTGTCTCTAAGCTTATTTCCCTTCCATTTCTCCTGCCAGGTCAAGCCATTCGGACACAAGGTCGATAAGGTTCAAATTAGCGATAACTCGTCCATTTTTTCTTTTCTCGCTTTTTTCCCTTTCTTTCCCTCTGGATCTCGAGTCTTTGATGTTTATATTCACGAGCAGATTTCCGGAACACACGAGCGTACCTTTCTCTTTCTGCGATTTTGCGAAAACACACACACACACACACACACACATATACACATTCACTCTCTCTTTCTCTTAAAAAAAAAATTCGGACACAAAATCACCGCATCCTTAAGAAATTCCTCTGCGTCTCGAACCTTTAACAGTGCAATAATAATCACATTTTAAAAAATCCAATAAAAATAAGCGTTTCCCAGAACCAAATACGGAACACGACCTCGCTCCTGATCACGTATAAAGCGAGACCGTACGCTACACTGATGATATTTCGGTGAAAAAGATGATGGGGAAAAAATCAAATTACTTTTACTTCAAGGTTAGATTTTTTTCTTGTTGCTGTTCATTCGATATATGATTTACTTTTTTTTTATTATATGTATTGCTTGTATTTATAAAGCAAATGTACAAACAATTACACGAGTGTGACGTGTTCGTGACGTGTCGGTTAAATTACTTTTGATTCATGTAAAGGAAAAAAAAAGATAATACAAAGAAACCCAAACGGAACAGAAATAATAATGATAAAAAAGAAATCAGAAGAGACAGATAATGCGAAAGAAAGACGAAAAAAGATATAATGATAAAAAAAAATTACGATGATAATTCTTTGGCTCCATTTTAGCGCCTGTTCAAAACCACACACTCATTCTCGCATCAATAACAAACCTCAAACATACAATTCATGCACATATAAAAAATAGCTAAACGAAAACGAAAAAAAGAAAGAACTTGTTTATAGCACATATTTTGCACTACAAGCAGAAGGGTTAAAAAAAGCGTCTCTCTTCGTTTTCCTTACTCTCTCTCTCTCTCATGTTCTTCACTCTCTCTTTCTCTCGTGTTTTCTTTTTTCTCATAAGATCACAATGGAAGGGCAGCAATAACACACGAAATCTCACGCCATGTGATTTGTCCTATATATTTCGAGCGGAGAGAGTTTCGAAACGTGAACTCTTTGAGACTCCGAATCATTTACGTTCCGAACGAGGAATTCTGTTTCGGAAATCATAATTAGTGTTCATTCTTACTTATCGTCATATATTGATTTTCCATTTTTATTTTTTTTCCGTCTGATTTCATTCATACTGGCGTGATAAGTGTGATTTTTTTCTCTCCGCTGACCGAGATTTACTTTACGTTTGAATGACTTGGGATTATCAATTCTAAACGTATTCAAATTCATGAACCGAATATTCACAATAAGAATTAAAAAGAAAAATCAATAAAATCTATAAATCAATAAATAAGAAAAGAAAAAAAAGAAAAAAAGAAAAGTCAAAGAGAAAGCAACTTGGATAATATAGATTGCAACACAGGTAACAACACACAAAAAGTACTCAGTATTTACCGCACACTTTAATTAACAACGAACTCTAACAGAATGACACACGAACCACACCACTCCATATTCATCTTCAACATCATCTCACTATGCAACATTTCTGCAATAAATTTGATAATGTTCCACAACGTTCACGTGACGGCAGCTGTTGAATGTATAAGAGGAGTGAGGGGGTTAGTCATTGTTCTGGTGACATAGTGCAGTAGTATGTATGCAATTACACATGCACACTACACAATTTACAGTACAGTATTGTATGTAGTATGCATAACACACCACCCACACACATCATGATTACAAACTCTACATATTCATATGATATATATATATTATAGTACTATATCATATCATCAACGATCAACTCATAACTGTATATAATATATTAATATTATTATATAATATGATACTATATTACTCATATAATGTGATATATCAATATGTATATCATATGTATATATATATCTATATTATATATGTATATATATATAATTATATTCATATATATATATCATTATATATATATATTGCTATATATATATATATATATATATATATGTATATATATGTATATTAATTATGTATATATTATATATGTATATATATAATATATATATATATATTATATATTATATATATATATATATATATATATATATATATATATATATATATATATATATATATATATAATATATATGTGTGTGTCTGTGTGCATGCGTGTGTGTGAGTGTAATAAGTACACACATATATACATACTGTATGTACGAGTTTGTGTGCATGTGAACTGATGGTTGTATTTAATTTGCATTTCTCACGGGAATATTCATAATACTGGGAACAATGTCAAGTGTGGTGTATTTACACGAGAGAGAGAGAGAGAGAGAGAGAGAGAGAGAGAGAGGGAGGGGGGGAGGGGGAGAGAGAGAGGGGGGGAGAGAGAGAGAAGAGAGAGAGAGAAGAGAGAGAGAAGAGAGAAAGAGAAGAAAGAGAGAAAATTAAATAGAAGAAAGATAATAAAGAGAGAACAAGAGGAACAAAACAAAAATAACCGAGAAAGAAGAACGACACGAAAAAAAACGAAGAGAGTGCGCGAGAAAGCGATAAAGAAAGAGTCAGAAATGGGGTCACGTGACATAAAACTGACCTCCAGCCACAGAGGGAGAGGAGACGCGGATGAAAAGGGACAGACGAATGGCTTTAAAAACAACAATGGCGTTAACTTTTTCCTCCCTATCTTCTTCCAATGCATCCTCATTGCGTAAATAACGAAAATGTTCATAGATGATTCAGTAAATTCGATCAGTTTATTGGCTATACGTTAATTAAACATATAGTCTCGGTCTCTCTCTCTCTCTCTCTCTCTCTCTCTCTCTCTCTCTCTCTCTCACATCTGCACACTTGTACATAAACATTTATACAAATAACCAACATTAAAAAACAAAACAAAACAAAACAAAAAAACACAAAATAGAAAGGGAAAATCCAAGAAAGCAAAACAAATAGGAAAATCCGAGAGAACAAAAAAAAAAAAAAAAAAAAGCAAAGAAAACAAGAAACAAGAAAGTTAAGAAAAGGACGGGGTCGAGAAGAAGCCATCTTCATTCCAGGGATTCCTTTCGGGGGGATGAATAGGCCTATCGACGGGCCTATGGAGGGGGGAGGGAGGGGGAGGGGGAGGAAGACGAGGAAGAAGGGGAGGGAGAGGAGGAGGAGGAGGAGGAAGGGGAGGAGGGAGAGGAGGAGGAGGAAGACGAGGGAGGAGGAGGTGAAGAAGAAGAAAGAGGAACAGAAAAAAAATATAGAAAGATAGGGAGAGAGAAAGAAGGGGATAAGAAAGAGAAGCAGAGAAAGGAAAAAAAAGTGGAAATGATGAAGGAAGGAAGGAAGAAGGAAATAGAAGAAAAAGCACAATAAACAAACACCCCCTCCAAAAAAATAAAAAATAAATAAAAAATAAAAAAATAAATAAAATACGCACCGACGCTCAAAAATCCTCGCGCCGTTCCCCCTCTCCTCCTCCCCCTCCCCCCTTGCCCCCCTGCACGAACGAGACGTGACGCAAAACCCCGTGTGGTAACGAAAGAGCAAGCGCTAACGTAACCACGGGTCACAATCCGTCACATCTCCCGACACACTTTCCGGTCGATCTTCGTTACGAGATGAATTTTCACAGGGAACGGGATCTCCAAGGACGAACGGGGGGGGGGGGGGGAGAAGGGAGGGAGGGAGGGAGGGAGGGGGAAGGAGGGAGGGAATGTGGAGGGACGGAGAGGAGGGAGAGAGGGGGAGGGAGGGAGGGAGAAGGGGAGGGAAATGGGAAACAGGTAAATAGATAGATGGATGGATGGATAGAGAGGGAGAAAGAGAGAGGGAAGGAATGGAGAGGAAAGGGAAAGACGGGAAAATAAATGAATAGATAGATAAATAGATAGACAGACTGATAGAGAGGGAGAGAGATGGAGAAAGATAAAGAGAGAAAGATAAAAATATGGAAAGCTAGAAAGAGAAAGACAAAGAGAAAGATAAAGAGAGAGAGAGAGAGAGAGAGAGAGAGAGAGAGAGAAGAGAGAGAGAGAGTCGAACAGACATACAGACACAGAATTGCATAGCGAGAGGGAGGTAAGGACAAAAGAAAGACAGACAGATAAACATGATAGATAGATTCCTTTTCGACTGAATCATCCGCGCTTTTCATTTTAAGCAACACTTATTCGTCATGCTGTACGTCAAGTGAGTCTCGCTTTTTGCAATGAATAGTCAATGCAAAGCTGTTTGTGTTGTATGAAAAATGGATTATCTGTTTGAGAGTTTATCTACGATTTCCTTTTTTTACAACTTGGAATGTCATGTAGAATTATCAGAGAAAGAGGAGATAGGGAGAGAGGAAGATAGGGAGAGAGAGAGAGAGAGAGAGAGAGAGAGAGAGAGAGAGAGAGAGGGAGAGAGGGAGAGAGGGAGAGAGGGAGAGAGAGAGAAAAAGAGAGAGAGATAGATAGATAGATAGATAGACAGAAATAAACAGAAAGAAAGTGATAAAGATACACAGACAGACACAGAGGAAGAGACCACGAGAGCGAGAAATCCCGGTTCGTATGACCCGGGATGACTTGCAGTTTCCAGCGCAGTGTGTAAGCGACATGCTGTTGTGTCATCCGCACAGGGGCTTGGACAATTAGGCACGGGGCTAAGAGCAAGGCGAAAGAGGGAAGTGGGAGAGGGAACGAAAGGGGGCGAAATAAGGGTGGAAAGAATGCATGTGAAGGAAGGCGGAAAGAAGGCATAGGAAGGTAGGATAAAAGAGAGGGTGGAAAGAGTTCTATACGACAGGAGATGGAAGAGGGTGAAGAGGATGAATACGAAGGAAGAACAAGTAGGGGGAGGAGAAGAGAAGAGGCAGAAATGAGAGAAGAAATAACAAGGGAGAAAGAAAATTGAAAGAAAAAGAGAAGAGAGAGGAAGGATAAAAAAGGGAGATGGGATACGGGAAAAGAGAAAATCTGTGAAGCAAAAGGAGAGAGGAAGAAATAGCCAGATACATCCCTGTAATTACAGCAAAGACTCGGATAAATAGAGACATACATTACAAACATAAATCTCACTCTATATATCCAACCAGATCAAACACAAATACAAATTCAGAGAGAAACAGACAAACCCAGGGATAGAAAGCGACAGAAACACCTTACTCTCCTGCAATCACGCATTCGAACACGCGTAAACACAGAAGCGCACGCACACGAACACTCTCGCGTGACGGGGGATGTACACACTTTCTTGCCGCGTTCGGAATGTTGGCTGAAGACTTCGTTCGTGACTTGCCGAGAGTGACTTGACGGGCAAACATGCATGCACATATACGCTCATGCACATCAATGTACATGTGTGTGCGTGCGTCTGTGTGAACAAGTGTGCATGGCAATGGTGTTTGAAGAGAACATGAGACTTTGGTATGATCACTGATAATGATGATATTCATAGTAATATCATTATTATTATCGTTATTTTTAATTTATTATCATCATTATAATTTTCATCATCAACATTACTACAACTTTTATCATTACCTTCACTTGGATCTGAAAACTACCCCATTTCCCAAAACTATTTCTGACACAGGCTTTTCCAGGGGCCTTCCTTAAATGGCTAAACTCATCTTTACGGCCTACGTGGGAGAGATAGGCCTACAAACAGTAAATGCCCTCCAGCTGAGATGCTCCCAGAAAACTTTCAAGAATGTGGACACTTGAATCCAAAATACGCACACGCACGCACACACAAAAGCACGCACATACTATCCCATACACAAACGCACAAAACTTAAGAAATCGCACTCTCATATAACCAAATACATATAAACCAACATACACAATACACAAACACAAAAATAAGGAAATGCATAATTACAAACAAACACACACACATAAATACCAATAACCACAACCACACACGCGGAAGCACAGTTCACACATAACCACACAGACGGAAGTACACAAACACACACACACACTCACACACACAATAAACATAGTCTCTCTCTCTCTCTCTCTTTCTCTCACACACCCAGTGAATTATGGGACACCGGGGTAGCAGTGACCCGTCCTAGCCACGCCTTCTTGTGACTTGCTTTCACTGTCACGGTTTCAGTTCCGTAATTCCAGTTCTTCGAATGAATCTACCGGACTTTCTCTCGTCTGCTGTGTTTGTTTGTTAACATTATTAGCATTCTTGTCATAACTATAGTTGTTGATGGTGTTATTAATAATCTTATGATTATTATTATTGTTGTTGCTTCATTACTGTAATAATCATGATAATAAATGTAATAATAATAACAATAACACTAGTAGTAGTAGTAGTAGTAGTAATAACAAGAACAATAACAATAACAATAATCACTATCATTGTTATTATCATTAACACTATCACGACGTTGCTAAGAACATTAAGGATCGTGCCTCTAAAAATAACAAGGATTACTCATAATTTTATTTTCTCTTTCCGCACACACAATCCTAAAAAAATATCAACAACCAAATCCTGTAATTAACACATTATCATCCTCAACCTATTAGAATAACCTCACACCTAAGATTTAAAAAAAAAAAAAAAAAGGCATTACCTTAACAATCCCTGTACTCATACGGTGAGAAAAAGTATGTCTCATTAATATTAATACCGGCCTATGATAGCCACGCACGGCCCTTTTCACGGGAGATACGAAGTGTGAGGAGGTCAAGAATGAGGTGTGAGAATCATGAGAAGGAAGAGGAATATATGAAGAGGAGGAGGAGGAGAAGGAGGAGTGAGGAGAGGAAGAGGAGGAAGGTAGTGGAGGAAGAGGAAGAGGGAGAGTGAGGAGAGGAAGAGGAGGAGAAGGAGGAAGGGGAGGAAGGTAGTGGAGGAGGAGGAGGAGGAAGAGAAAGAGGAAGGGGGTGAAGGAAGAGAAGGAGAAGAAAATGAAGATATAAAGGAAGAAGAAGAAGAAGAAGAAGAAGAGGGAGAGTGGGGAGAGGGGAGAAGGAGGAGGAGATAAGGTGAGCAGATGGAAGAGAAAGAGGAAGGGAATGATGATGATGAGGAGGAGCGTAATAGAGAGAACAAATTTGTTTTATCAGAGAGCTTGATGGCCAACAAAAGGCCGGACAATAGGTAATCAAAGCGTCGTGATGGCGTGCTTCGAAAGGCTTTTATTCTCCTTCTTAAAATTATCACTTATTATCATTTCATACACATGACTAAACGCAGTGCAGAGAATAAGGAATACCATCCAGTTAAGTACACACAATTTATATCTACTTTCTACCAGGTAAGAAATACAGAAATACAGTGAAAAGTGACCGCGAGCACCCCCCCCCCAAAAAAAAAAAAAAAAAAAAAAAAAAAAAAAAAGGATAAAAGGTTAAAACTGACAGATCGCAATCACTTCCACGAACAACTTTATACAAAATTCTGAACGTTCCCCGTAATGGAAATAAATTACCCACGACAGAAACGCATTAAATAAGAATAAAGAAAACTCTACATCAGTTACTGCAGGAGGCGCGCTTGGGAGTTACAATAACACTAAATCTTTTCCTTTTTTTTCTCTCTTTCTCTCTCTCTCTTTCCTTTCTTTTTTTCAGAGAAGGGAATACCTGCCATGAATAACTCGGGGGTCAGCACATAATTACGCGACCATGGATCTTTCTGACCTACTTCTGTGGGTCACTGTGACTTCGGGGCTTCTCCACCCTCTCCTCCTCTCACCCCTCTTCCTTTCCTTCTCCCTTTTACTCCCTCTTTCTATCCCCTGTTCCCTCTCATCATCATCTTCCTCTTACACCCTCCTTCCTCCTGATTCTTACTCCCTCTTTCCTTCTGATTCCTCCTCCCCTTTTAGTCTTCTTCCTCTTACTCCCACTTTCTTTTTCTTCCTTCTCACTATTTTTTTTTCTTCTCCCATGTCCCATTCTTCATCTTCCTCCTCTTCCTTTTCGTTCTGTTCTTTTCTCCTTTTCGTTCTGTTCATTTACTATCTTATGACTATAACTTTTATCATTATCATTTTTGCTATGACTAGTAATATCAATATGATCATTATTTTTATCATTACTGCCAAACTTCTTCAATTACTATTCGCATTGCCATTCATTTTCTTCTGCTTCCATTATCATGCAATCAAAATGACTATCATCATCATCATCATGATTCCTCTACCTTATCATCATTATCATCAAAATCTTTCTTCCTTTCACCCTTTCGACCGCAGTCTCTTAACCCCCATGCTATCCTTGTCTCCATCTACACCAAGCTATATTATTCGCATAATCCTTGAATAATAATCTACCTTCCTCCTTCGGTTTTCTGACATTTCTTAACCAGCGACTAAATTCCTGCAAAAGGCTAACCTTGCTCCTTGTGGCTTCACCTTGGGCTAAAGGGAAAATCTTCAGAATGCTTAAATGATATGTCACAAACGCTTGTGTGGGTAAGTATATATATGCATGTTTATTTTGCTTCCGGGAGAGGTGGAATATGAAAATAGTTATATCGTATACACACGAATGCATATATATATATATATATATATATATATATATATATATATATATATATATATATATATATATATATATACACACACACACACACATATATATTTATACATATATGTATATATATGTGTATATGTATATTTATGTGTATATGTATATATATATATATATATATATATATATATATATATATATATATATATATATATATATATATATATGTACACATGTATATATAATATAAATATATGAAAAACACACACACACACACACACGTTTGTGTGAATATGTTCCGGGAGAGAGAGAGATAAAAAATGCACCTCGATAAATGCAGACAAAAGGCAAGCGGACGCGAGCCGACTGCTAGACATCCACATGCAAAAGAAGCCCAAGATCCAAGACGTGTATTCAACCAGCCAAGGTCAAAAAGCCAAAATTCAGAGCAGTATCGCTCCCAATCCTTTGCATTTATTATTTTGGGCATTCAGAGTCTCTCTTGTCGCCACCACCCCGCCCAGACAGGAACCTATATTTTAGGAAAAAACATGGAAAACAGAAAAATACTTATTTTAACTTACAAATACAAGTAGGGTGGGAGGAAGGGAGGGAGAAAGGGGTGAGGGAGGTGGAGGGGAGAGGATAATGTGGGGTCCCTCTCCCACCCCCCTCCTCTAAGGCCGAATACATTGCTTGGGCGTCGAAGTAGCGGCGTAGAGGTGACAAATACATCGAGATTGCATGAGAGGGTAGACCTTACAGAATTCCGATCTCCCGAATCTCGCCCACGAATACGAATTGAGGTTAGAAGAGTGAATAATAAGCGTGAAGGGTGTAAGAAGGTAGAAATGCGACTGGTTTTCTTTACTTTTACTGTATTAAAAAAGAAAGAAAGAAAGAAAAAAATCGTCTCTGTTTGTCTGCCCTTTTCTACATCCATTTACCATATATCTATCCATCTGCGTCTGTCTGTATGTCTCTCTCTCTCCACCTGTTTATGATTGTTATCTTTGTATATTTGAGTCTATACGTCTGTCTGCCTGTCGCTCTCTTCCTTACTTCCTACTTCCTTTTTCCTAGGCCTATCGCAGAACTAGACGTGCTTGGAGGGATTCTTGTAGACGGAGGAGGAAGAAGAGGAGGAGGAGGAGGAAGAGGAGGAGGAGGAGGAAGAGAAGGAGGAGAAGGGGGAGGAAGAGGAAGAAGAAGAAGGGGGAGGAAGAGGAAGAAGAAGAGGAAGAAGAAGAAGAGGAGGAAGAAGAAGAAGAAGAAGGAGGAGGAGGAGGAGGAGGAGGAAGAGGAGGAGGAGGAAGAAGAAGAGGAGGAGGAGAAGGTGGAAGAAGAGGGGAAGAGGAAGAAGAGGAGGAGGAGGAGAAGGTGGAAGAAGAGGGGAAGAGGAAGAGAAGGAGGAAGATAAGGAGAAAGAGAAGAAGGAGGAGGAGGAGAAGAAAGGGGAGGAGGAAGAGATGGAAGAAGAAGAGGAGGGGGGGGGGAGGTGAAGGCTCATATAAAGGAAAGCGGCACATTTACTTACTGACCCTTCCCCCTCCCCCCTACACCCCCTTCCCCCCTGCCAGACAGCTCGACCAAACCGCAAGATGGAAAGGTAGGGGGAGGGAGAGAGGGAAGGGGGGGGAGGGCGGCAAGCCAGGGTATTGGGTATAAGTCTGGCAAGGTATGAGGGAAGGAGGAGATAGTTGGGGGGGGGGGGAGCACCTGGGCATTTAAATGTGAGACGAAACGCAAGTTGGGGAGTGTATTAAGCGATGGGAGGGAGAGGGGGAGGGGAGAAGGGAGTAGGAGAGGGAAAGGGGGGGGAGGTTTCGCCCCTAGGGTTGGACAGAATAGCCTCCTAGGCCTAAAGACCTCCCACGGGGGACCGAGCTTTGGGAAGGGGGGGGGGCAGGAGGCACTGAAAGCAGGCGACTTGAAAAGGAAGAATAAGGAAGGAAAGAAAAACCGTAGGAACAGAAGGCAGAGGAGAAAGAGTGAGAAGGAGACGAACGAGAAAGAAAAAAACACAACAAAAGTGTGAAAAAAGTAAGAGCATCGAGACACCAAAAAGGAGATGAAAGAGAAAGAAAGGAAGAGGAAGAACAAGAGAAGAGAAGTGAAGAGAAGAGAGAGGAGGAGGAGGAGGAGGAGGAGGAGGAGGGGGAGGCGCCACGATTGTCACCCAAGTTCGTCACGAAGACAACAATGCCTCTCCTCTTCTCCCCCCTTCTCCCCCCCCATTCCCTCCTCTCCCGAATAACTACAGAATGAGGAAGAACGAGGGAAGGACCTCCCTCCCCCCCCTGGCCCTTACCTCCGCCCCTCGCCCTTTATCTCGCTCTCTCTCGAAGGAAAAAGGCGTGTTAAGATTTCACGCAGAAACCATTCGCTATTGTAAATCCTCCCTCTCCTCCCTTCCTCTACCTTATACTTTGCTGTCCGAATATTGTTTATTTTTACCACTCCCTTCTCTTCCTATTTATCTTCATCTAATTCCTCTCACAATCTCTCTATTTCACCCATAATCGTAATCACCTCTACCATCTTCCCCATTGAATCGAACGAAATCTGCATCATTACCAACGCAACACTAAAGACCACAAGCATTAACAACCCCACCATAAATAAGAAAAAAAAAAACAAAAAAAAAACTATTATCACGATCATCACCATCACATGCAACACGGGAGAGAGATATTAACGTCACTTTCAACGTGCAAAGTTTGAGTGACATCTTAAATTGCCATCCGACGAGAGACAAAAAGAAGAATAAGAATAAGAACAAGAAGAAGAAGAAGAAGAAGAAGAAAACGGAGATCCGAGGTTGACATAATGGAAGGGTTAAGAAGAAAATGGGAAATGATAGAATGAAAGAAAACGGGGATTGGGGTTGGCAAGCGTTAAATTGTTGGTTTTAGTTAATCTGATTCTTTTCTCTTCTTTTAAGGGAAGGGAGTGGGAGGCGAGGAGATAATGATCAAGGGAGAAGGTGAGGAGGAAGAAGATAAGGCAATAAAGGAAGAAAGAGGGAGGAAGGGAGAAAATAAAAAGGAGGGAGGGAATGAGACAGAGAAACAGGGGAAGAAGAGAGAAAGAGAAGAATAGGAGATGAAGATAAGCGAAGAAGGAATAGGAGGGAAAGAAGAAAACAGGCAAAAAAGAAAGAGGAGAGAGAAAATGCGAAAAGAAATCAGAGAGGAAAGAAGAAAACAAGCAAAGAAGAAGGAAGAGGAGAGAAAAAA
>NC_051390.1:51581309-51616309 GCF_015228065.2 Penaeus monodon | reverse complement strand
TTCTCTCTTTAGGCTTTCTATCGTTTGCGTCTCGTATATTTGCATCTCCTTTTTATTTATTTCTGGTTTATTTACTCTTTCTGAATTATGATGCACATCTTTTTTTTTTTTTGACGGGTTAATATACATTTTTGGGGGGGATTTGTTTCTTCAAATTCAAAGGCTGAACACAATTCCAAAAGATAATCAATTCACAGTCTAATCATATTCATTAGGTAAACCGTTTTAATGTTTATCTTTTCATTCTAAAGGATGTCAGCCTACTGTATTAGGAATAGGCCTATCTAAAACACAATAAAAATGCTGCTCCGTACCCCCATCCAGATTTCTAAAACACACACGAATAATAATAAAAAAAAAAGAAAATAAAACCTCCAGACCAATAAAAATAGCACATAAAAGAACTAACCTAACACTGATCTCGAGAAAATATTCAAACTATTTTAACATGTCAAGTCAACGCCCAAACGTGGCGTGTCGACCCCGTAGACTTTCGTCCCCCCAACATAAGATATCTCAATGTATTTTATTTTTGTGATATTCGATCCAGCTGTTTTATTACTTTCTCTTGTTTTCTCTCGTGGTATTTTGTCCATGATTCTTTTTTTTTATTTACATTTTTATTTATTTATTTTTTTTTTTTGGTTGAGGAATCTATTTCTCATGAATTATTGCAATTTATCCAATCGATATATTTTTTTCCTCCCCCTGGATAAGTTTTCTCCTTGCTTTTGTTGTTGTTGTCGGTCTCTCTCTCTCTTTTTTTTCTTGTTCCTCCTTTTATTTTCTCTTTCGCATTCTACCTTGACCCGCTTTCTCCTTTCCCTCGCTTCCAATTTGCATTTTTTTTTATCCTTCTTTCTTCCGTAGGTTTATTTTCGTTTCTTATTTCTCACCGATACATAAAAAAGGAAGAGCGGGAAAATCGCAGAAAAAAAGGAGAGAAGAGAAAGATAGGAGAGAAAATTCTCTCTAATTGTCTATCTACATCATTTGCCTTTGGGGAAGAAGGGGGAGGGGGGGGGAGGGACACCCATTAAACAATGGGTGTTATGCCCTCCCTTCCCTTCCCCCTTTTTTCTCTCCTCCTCCTCCTTCTCTTTCTCCTTTTCTTCTCTCTTCTCTATCTCCCTATCCGTACACTCAAAACGCATCATTTTTTATCACCGACGACTATCATCATCTTTCTCACACACATTCTCTCTCCCTTTTCCTGTTTTCTACATGAAATTAAATAGATTCTTCGTGTTCATTCTTGTCCCATCTTCTCCCCCTCCCCCCCCCACCTCCCCATGTGACCCTTCCTCCCCATCTCCTCCACCCTCCCTATTAACCCTTCCTCCTCCTCCCCTCCCCCCGTTCCTTCCCCCACCCCCCCTAACTTAAACCCCCTCCGTCATGTGACCCTTCCTTCTCCCCTCCCCCTCCCCCTCCCCCCCTTCTGTTACTGTCCCGTTGACCTACTTCCCTGCTACCACCTCCTCCCCCCCTCCCCCCTTCCCAGGTCCCTTCCTTCCCTCCCCCCTCCCCCCATACATGAAGGGGCCCAAGCGAAGCATCTTCGAACGGGATAACTTTTTGCTCTCTCTCTCTCTCTCTCTCTCTCTCCCTCTCTCTCTCTCCCTCTCTCTCTCTCTCTCTCTCTCAAGCGGGTTATCTTCACCGTTGGAAGTGTGGGGGAGGGGGAGGAGGGGGAGTGTGGGGGGAAAGGGTATTAAGTAGCGGTTTTACGCTTTCTACTTATCATTATTATTATTATTATTATTATTATTATTATTATTAATTTTATATCATTATTACTATTATTTTTGATTGGCTGAGACGGTCTACCTGAAATTATATTATCTCAATATATGAAATTAATGATAACGACCCTAGTGATATCAACAATCAAATTTGATCACCGTGTTTTATGTTCACCATAGCGTATAAAAAAAAAAAAAAAAAAAAAAAAAAAAAAAAAAAAAAAAAAAAAAAAAAAAAAAAACAATAATAATAATAACAACCCACATAATAAGCAACAACAAAAAATCACAGAACATAAAATAATAATAATAATAATAATAATAATAATAATAATAATAATAAAAATCGAAGCCAGACGTCAGTCAATCAACTCCTGTTACCAGACGGGCAGATCGAGGTAACCTCACACCAGGGAAAAATAAAATGACATTATAAACCGGATAATTCAACCTAGTTTATAAAGATGGCATTACATACACGCGCACACTAATACGTATGCATATTTTATACATGTATAAATATGTATGAATATACATGAATATAGTAAGTGTACATGGAACACGCATTCGTAAATATTGGGAATAAGTCCACGCATGCAGTAAATACATACACAGAAACGTGAAAATACACACAGATAACCGTTACATAGCACAGAAACGCACGCACACACACACACATACACATACACACAGACGATCATAACATTACACAAACGTATTCAATCTTTTCTTCTAAAGTTTATTTTATTTTCCATTTTCTCTCGTATTCCTTCGTTTCATTTCCTGGTCACCGTTTCCTTTTCTCTCTCTCTCTCTCTCTCTCTCTCGCCCTTTCGCCTCGCAGAATTTTCTTCACTATTAATCTCTCTCTCTCTCTCTCGTCTTTTGGCCCAACTTGCAGTACCTGTTTCGCGGCCTGGTCAGTCTTAGCCGGTTTGAGTACGTCGGTTTTACAGATAACAATGAAAAGAAGAAGAAGAAGAAGAAGACGAAGAAGAAGAAGAAGAAGAAGACGAAGAAGAAGACGAAGAAGAAGAAGACGAAGAAGAAGACGAAGAAGAAGACGAAAAGAAGACGAAGAAGAAGAAGGAGAAGAAAAAAATGGGAAGTGGCATAGAAAAAGGTTGAAAAATGTAGAAAAAACACTAAAAATAAAGGTTCAAAAGTTAGCGTGACAACTTCTTCAATTTCCCGCCATTTCTGAGCAATGATGATATTTTCCCGATTTCTATTTTTTTTTTTTTTTTTTGATTTCCCGGACTTTTTCCGCGTCCGAATGAAAAAAAAAGAAAACAAGAAAAAAGAAAACGTAAGACTTGAAATCCCTTTCTAAAAGAGAGAAAATCATAAAGAAAGAAAGAAAGAGAAAAAAAAAAAGCAAAAAGAAAAAAAAAATCGATGACATTTTTTTTTCTATTCTGTATGACAAAGAATAGATGACGCAGTAAAAAAAAAAAAAATCTACCAGCCTAATCAACAGACAAAAGAAAGCCGAGGGAAACCCAAAGAAAAAAAAATCTTATAGGCTTATCTTTATCCCTAAATCATCCTCTAAAAAGAGAAAAGATAGGAAAAAAATATATAAACAGGACAGCCAATAGAAGTAAACGAGGATGAGAAGAGAAAAGAGAGAGAGAGAGGATATGAAATAGGAAAAATAGAAGTAGAAGAGGAGGAATATCGAGAAGGAAAGGAATGGGGGAGAGAAGAAAAGATTAGCGTGAGAGAGAAGAGAGGAGGGAATAAGGGGGAGAGAAGAGAAGAGGGAGGAGGGGGAGAGGAGAGAGAATGGGTGGGGGATAGGGAAGAATGGGAGAGAGAGGAAGGAAAGCGGGGGGGGGGGGTAGAAAAGGAGGCTTGACTTTGTGTCTCGAATAACGGCTCAAACCGCAACTATTAATGGTGCATAACTTAACTATTTAAGGGAAGCTCGCGGCGAGAAAGAGAGAGAGAGAGAGAGAGATAGAGAGAGAGAGATAGAGAGAGAGAGAATGAGAGAGATAGAGAGAGAGAGATAGAGAGAGAGAGAGAGAGAGAGAGAGAGAGAGAGAGAGAGAGAGAGAGAGAGAGAGAGAGAGAGAGAGAGAGAGAGAGAGAGAAAAGAGAGAGATAGAGAGATAGATAGATAGAGAGAGAGAATGAGAGAGAGAGAGAGAGAGAGAGAGAGAGAGAGAGAGAGAGAGAGAGAGAGTGAACAATAAGGAAACAAAAAGAAAGGCTTATACCTAACACATAAGCAGTGGCGGCTGCTTGATCAGAGATACCTGTCCTAAATGTATGGTGAAAGCTGTTGATGGATATTATGTAAACTAGTTTGGGTGAAAACAAAAAACGCACACACAGACACATACGAACCCCCACCCTAAACAAACGCACACGTACGCGTGTACACACACACACACACACACACACACACACAGTCCCCCCACTAAACATAATAGTAAACAGACACACGCAAATACACTCAACTCCCCTGTCTCTCCCTATAAAAAAATTCTCCACAGAGATAAAATGACTTCACCGCGTTTTTATTTCTAACAAGGAAGCCAATACCAGAAGCTGTCAGCGGCGGGAAAGCTGCACCGGAAAACGTGTAGTGTAATATAAGCCTTAGAAACCCTGCCACTTTTCATTTTCGAATTGGAAAAATAAACAAATAAATAAATAAATAAATAAATAATAATAATACATAAAAAAATAAATTAATAAGCTGAATACATATACGAAGAAAAAATCAAACTTGTGTGCACAGGTATATTTATTAGAAACGTTTTGTTTGCGGTTATGTTAATACATCTGTACCTATACCTGTATTTACATCTATCGTTCTATATTTTTGCCATGGATAAAATTAATAAAAGTATCCTACGAACCAGATTATTTTTATTTACCGTAAAAATAACCTAAATTCTGACAAGCGAGGCGTTTACAGCCCGCTGAGATCAGATTATAAGCCCCCACTTCTACTTATCATCATTTATATATTTTCTTTTACGGTCAATTCTTTACTCAATCTCCCTTTTATGCCTTCTCAACTCGATTTATTAACAAGTCATTCTAGAATCTCCCAGACGCGGCTCAACCCAAAACACATAATCCCCAAAACCGGACAGACTTTGAGCGCCAAATCATGTGAAAGAAGTGGGTCAGCTGAGGAGGGAAGGACATCTCGCGGCAAAGTTTCGCATTATCTCTTGGAAGAGGAGGAGGCTGGGGAAGAGGGGGAGGAGGGAGAGGTGGAGGAGGAGGAGGTGGAGGTGGAGGAGGAGGAGGAGGAGGTGGTGAGAGAGGGAGAGGTGGATGTAGTGGGGGAGGGAGAGGTGGAGATGGAGGAAGAGGAGGAGGAGGAGGAGGAGGAGGCTAGGGAAGAGGAAGAGGAAGAGGAGGAGGTGAAGGAGGAGGAGGAGGGAGAGGTGGAGGAAGGTGAGGTGAAGAGAAAGGTGGAGGATGAGTATGAGGAAAAAGATGGTGAAGAAGGATGAAAAGAATGAGGTGGAAGACGATATGGAAGAAAGGGGTAGAAAACAGAGAAAGAGAAATTACCAGGGAAGGACCAGTCGAAAATGACAAAGGGGAAAAAATAGACGATAATGACAGATTGAGAATAAAAAAAAGTGATCGAAAAAAAGAAAGAAAGAAACTGCGGCAGAAAAAAGTAACTCAAGGAAAAAAAAAACGAAATAAAGGCCAGCACACAAACATACAAAAAGCAGGCATCCTCATCAAACGAGCTTATCTCCCAAGAAACGATAAGATGTCATCATATTAGCATAAAATGACATGCTCTACACGACGGGAGAATGATCACTATCTGCCGGTATTTAGGTTTCCTCGCGTGCTTAAGCTGAATGAAGGAAGACCGGGATTAGATGGCATTACGGTATGCAAATAATCAAATGACTGTTTATCTGGTTGTTGGGGGGAGAGGTGAAGAGGGGTGAGGGATGGAAAGGAGGCTAATGGAGGAAAGGAAGGAGAGAAGGAGAGAAGGAGAAAGATAGAAAGATAGATAGATAGATAGAGAGAGAGACTGGTAGAGAGAGAGATAGCAAAAGGAAGAGCAAGGTAAAGAGCTATACATACAGAAAAAAAAAACGAAAAAAGGAGACAGAATGGCGAAGGGAAGGAAAAAGGTGATGTTATGGGGGAGGGGAGGGGAGAGGGAGGCGAGTGATCAAGACGCACACGTGTCTGGAGTGTATAATCGTATCGTAAACAGCGTAAATATGTCGGGAAGAATGCAATAAAACGCGATTCTTGTTCCCTTGATGGATCTCTCGGGTGGGTGGAGGGGGGTATGAGGAGGCAGGGAGTGGAGAGTGAGGAGTGGATTGGGGAGGAGGAGGAAGGTGGGGAGAGGGGTGGGTATACAAGGAGGGAGGGGGTGGAGAATGGGAAAGATAGGGAGACGAGTGAAGAATGGGGAAAGAGAGGAGAGGAATGGGGTATGAGGAAGATGAGGGAGGACTATAAAGAGGGAATGGGATAGTCGGGGAGAAGGGCATAGAATGAGGAACGCGAGGGAAGAGTATAAGGGAGAAGGAGAGGGAAGATAAGAAGAGGAGAGTAGAGATATAAAAGCGAGGAGAAGAAGGGGATGGGGATAAGGGAAGAAGATGGAGATTGATGATGATAGCTACTATACATCATCTGTTCTACGTGGAATGATTTATCAAGAGAAAGATTGATTTTAAGAGAATGCTAATGTATACTGTCGTTATCATCGTTACTATCATTGCTACTGGTGTTATTATGATCGTTATCATTTGTAAAACTACTGTTATTATAATTACTACTTTCATCGTTATCATTGCTACCATCATATCCACTGCTCTTTTATAACCATAATTAGACATTACTGTATCATTATTCATGGCCATACATAATGAGAAATTGAGAAGAAATTGGGTCACCCCCCCCCCACCCGAAATATACGACGGCAGCGGATGCACAGAGGCCTCAGAAACCATTACAAATCCCATTAATGGAGGTCAAATAAGGTCATAATGGTTTAAACGCAAAAGGAAAATACTCTCCCAAAGCGGGTTTCATCAATCCTTTTTTATGTCGTTTATCTTATCAGGTAATATCATTCCTTATTGGGAGGCAGTGAGGAACGCAGATTGTGGAGGGATTCATTGTATGCAAATGTGGGTGGGGGGGGGGGTGAAGTAGTGGCTGGGGTTGGGGGAGACACGCAGGGAATGGGGAGGGGGGGTTGGTTTATGAGGCACAGGGGGAGGGGTGGTGGTGGTAGGGAGTCAGTGAGGCTAGGGATTTCATGTTGAAGAAAACATTCATTTAATCATTTCACATTTTAGCCAATCCAACCATTTAAAAAAAACCTTCAATAATCCCCCAAACCAAGAACACAATGTTACTCCCCCGAAGAAAAAGAAGAAAAGAAAAAAAGTAGTAGATAAAAAAGACTGTACTCACCGATTTTCTTGTTGATGGTGATGGCGGGGCCGAGCTGAGAATCCGTGACGACGGCGGCGACGCTGAAGGTGTAGTCGATATTGGGGAGGATGCAGTAGTTGCACACTTCAGGGTTCAGGGTGTAGCTACACTTGTTTTCTGAGCACTGGGGGGAGAGAAGGGGTGGGATTAGAGGCTTTTGTGTTCTATGAGGTCTTTGGGACTGATATATATATATATATATATATATATATATATATATATATATATATATATATATATATTATATATATATATATATATTATATATATTATATATTATATATATATTATATATATATATTATATATTATATATATTATATATATATATATATATATATATATATATATATATATGAAATGGAATTATATCTTTTAAATATGCAAGGATCTGCACTTTACAGTAGATATTTCCGCTCAAGATGTATAATTAACAGTTAAAATAACCAATCAAAACTACACACACATTTCCCTGTACAAATACCAAAAATTGTTCCCACAACGAAGACTTCCTGTTTATCTCTTTTACTCTTCTAACCTTCCCCCTATTTTTCAGCTTTTATCCTTTCCCTTACCTTCATCTCAGTATCGTATGAGGCAGAACCACCGAGGAGGACGAAGATGTAGTTAGAGAATTCGCCACTGCATGAAGGCCTTTCCCACTCGATGACCACGTTGGCGAGACGCTCCTGGACCTTCAGGTTGCGGGGCTTCAGGTGTTCGGTGCTGTCAGCTACAGGAAAAGGAAGGTGCGTCTTTTAAGTTCATTGTTACGTAATTTTTGTTTAAATGTGAATTATTTGTTTATATTACAATGAGCTAATTGTATCTACTTGTTATTGTTGCTAAAAAATAAATATCTATTTCTGAATAAAGTTTAAGACGAGCGAGTCACTGGAACGTCAGTGCCAAATCACTATTTCCTAAGTCATCCCCTAAATTAAGCTTCAGCTTTCCATTTTCTGTAAATGTCATTCTGCGGGTCCGTTTTCTTTGAATGACGCAGCACTATATTTTATCGGGGTGACTATACCGTTTTCTGTTGACGCCTATATATATTTTTTATATGTGAATTCAAACATCTATCTCAAAATTTACTGCAAAATTTAAATTTTCTTTCTTACTATAAAATTTATATTCATATGTACAAAAATATCAAATGTTAAACTTCTGAATGTATCAGTACTACCCTCTTACCACCAAACGAACATCAAGAGAACACCCTCGTCATCCTTACAGTGATAAACCTTAACTTCCCAACAAACACGAAATAAAGACACCCTTCACTCACCGTCCTTCTGGCAGATCATGTACTGGAGAGTGTGGTCAGCGGGGTAAGGCTGGAGCTTGTGGCGGAAGTTGGTGTCGGGGTAGTCGTCCAACATGGCAGCGATGGAGGGTCCGTACAGGCTGGTAGGGAGGGAGTTCCATTCGTTGGTGGTGCCGGCCTATGGGGGGAAAAGGGGGAGGGAGAGACGATAAAAATTATGTAATTAAGTGGGGGAGATACGGAAGCTGAGAGAGAAAAGAAGGGATGATATAAATTGATGAGATATGGTAGGGAGGGATTTCTATTCATTGGTGGTGCCGGCCTATGGAGAAAAAAGGGGAGGGAGAGACGATAAACAGAGATAAAAAAAAATAGAGTGAAGTGGGGAGATACGGAAACAGATAGGAAGGGAGAGTAAATATGAATGAGATATGGTAGGGAGGGAATTCCATTCGTTGGTTGGTCTATGGGTAAAAGGGATGAGACGATAATATAGAAATGCTTATGGACTGAAAAGGATATGTACAGAGAAAGAAAGGGATAATAGATATGAATGAGATATAGTGGGGACAGAATTTCATTTGTTGACGGGGAGAGACAGAAAGATATGAGAAGATACTTATGGGAATGATGAACAAGGATTAGATATGATGAACAAAGTAACATCTAAATATCTAATAATCATACAACTTGGAACAGAACTTTCTATATCATTACTATTAAATTTACAATATAGTGTGTTTTTTAATTCATCTACAGTCAAATAACAACAGTGGTGTGACATTAAGACAATCCGTCATCCACAAGTACCGCTCATATTAATTCATTACACGTCAAGAAATTATCAAGAACTGCAAAAGTCCTCTCTCTTTTTACCTACCACATTTTCAATCTACCTATCCACATAATTACTCCACTCACGGGTACAGTAACTTTACAAGCAATGTATATCCTCGTGACTGAACACCCCAGCAACCCACCTTGAGCCAATCGCAGAAATCGTTGCCTTCGCACTTGGAGCCATCAGCATACACCCAGTTTCCAGGGGATTCACAGGCGTCTCTGTAAAACAAGGGGAAAAGGTTCGTGTTAAGAGGGTGCTGTAACTGTGATGATATTATTGCTAAGGAGGGTGAAACGAATTGGAAAATGGTATACAATGATACTAACAAAAAATGGATTGTGATAATAAATAGTACACTGATACACTCAAGGTTGTAAATGACTTGAAAAACTAAACTGATATGCAATTCGATGAAACATGATTAAAGACTAAAAAAAAGAAGAAAAAAATATATATGTAGATATCATCTATGGCTGCCTATCTAGATAATACACTGAATCATGTTTTCAGATAATGAACTGATAACAATGATAAAAACGATACATTGTGAGATAATATCTTTAGGGAGGACGTACTTCGATAACGCACATTTCTGTATGGTTAGATAATACATATGAGATATTTTGATAGTGAGGTGCAGGCTATTACTGTAAAAGCAAAAAAACAAAAAGACCAAAGACTAAAAATGCCTGAAACCAATAAGAAGGAATATTACAATAATTGTCAGTTTAAACAGCCTATAACGGCGTCAGAAAGAATAACAACAAAGAATAATAAGATCGAAATTGTTAAAGTCTATCGTGTTGAAAACAGTAACCGAGAGGCCAAAGAAAACGGAACCACACCAATAGTCTAGGGGAATTGCGCGTCATTTTTCAATACACTTTTTTTTTTTCTTTTCTTTTCAAAATAAAGAAAAAGTAATCTTATTATGCAAATTACGTTAAAATATATCATGCAAAATGGATAATAGTAATAATGATAAACCATAAACCCACTTGAATACCCCGTCTCTTCACTAGACATACGCCTTATCTATGCAAGATGCTATTATTCAATCGAGAGTGACTGGCACAAGCGAGGACAAACCAGTAGAGAATGATAATCAGTAATTGTCATCGTTGATAATTCCCTCTCTAATCCCCCCTTCCCCCTTCCCCCTTCCCGGCGTGTGAGAAGACCGGTCTTGTACACAACTTGACCTGTTTTGGCCTACTCGCTTTGCCGTCCAACCTGTCCAGTGACACAAAGGGAAGTGTGGAGGAGAGAATGAGTGTGTTCAAGATGATATTTGAGCATATTTGCATAGACGTGATTTTTTTTCTCTCTCTCTCCTTTCCTTCGCTAATATGATAGAAGTCGATATGATATTTGTGAATGTAACCGCTTTTGTGTCTATATATATATAGGATTCATCTATTTGTCTGTCTGTCTTGCAATTTATCTATCTATTTATCCCGTCCACTTCACAAGCGTAGTTGAACAAAGTCGCCAGCAATCTCGAGGGAAATGTACTGGATTTAAGAATCCTTAGGGGGATGATGCCGAGTTGTGACACAATTTCCTAGATTTTACTTCCACTTTCTTAGATTCCCCCGATTGTTCAACGTTTTAGATAGGGGAAAAAAAGCCTTTTCATATTCACTTTGCAGATTGCATTCCATTACAGGACACTCGCTCCCTTGCACAACAACTTGAGTGGAAGACAAAAAAGGAAATTGAAATGACTTAACGGCTTTCTCCTCAAAATTTTATAAAGTGGAATTCGTGATGACATTTCGGAATACGGAATGAGGCGGGGTTGAAAGGAGGAGAGAGGGAGGAGGAGAGAGGGAGGAGGAGTGAGGGAGGGGGAAAGAGGGAGGAGGAGAGAGGGAGGAGGGAAGTGGGAGGAGGAGAGAGGAAGGAGGAGAGAGGGAGGAGGGAAGTGGGAGGAGGAGAGAGGAAGGAGGAGAGAAGGAGGAGGAGAGAGGAGTGAGGGAGGGAGGAAGAGAGAGGGATGGATAGAAGAGAGGAATAGAGGATGATGAAGAATAAATGGGGAGGAGAAAAAGAAAGATGAATGATAATAATAAAAATGATAACGAAGGGGAGGAAAAAGAGGAAGAGGAGGAAGAGATAGAGAAGAGGAAGAAAAGAAGAAGAAAATGGGGAGACGAAAAAAAAACAAAGGAGTGAATAGGAAGACGGGGAAAAAATCAACAATTACACCCGATACATAAAAAACAAAAAAAGAAGCAAACGAGAGGAAAGAGAGAGAAGAAAATTAAGCAAAGGAGGGAAAAAAAGGACAAAAAGAGACTAGGAAAAAGAAATCCAACGAAAAAAAATCACGTTTTGTACCAATTAGAATAAAAGAAACAGATAACAGAGAGAGAGAGAGATAGAGAGAGAGATAGAGATAGAGAGATAGATAGAGAGAGAGAGAGATAGAGAGAGAGATAGAGAGAGAGAGATAGATAGATAGAGAGAGAGAGAGAGAGAGAGAGATAGATAGATAGAGAGAGAGAGAGAGAGAGAGATAGAGAGAGAGATAGAGAGAGAGAGATAGATAGAGAGAGATAGAGAGAGAGAGAGAGAGAGAGAGAGAGAGAGAGAGAGAGAGAGAGAGAGAGAGAGAGAGAAGAGTGACTGCGAAGACTTGCTTCATTTCCACTCATTGTTGCTTCACCCCCTGACCTCACTCCACCTTTTAACCTCAATTTTGTCACAGAGAGTAGAGGGGATTTGTGGGGGAGGGAGGAGAGTGGAAGGTGGAGGATGGAGGGTGGAAGGTGGAGGATGGAGGGTGGAAGGTGAAGTGTAGAGAGTGGAAGTAGATGGAGGAAAATGGAAGGTGGAGGGTGGATGGTGGAGAGCAGAAGGTGGAAGATGGAGGGTGGAGGAGAATGGAAGGTGGTGGGTAGAGGGTGAAGAATAGGAGAGGTGGGAGGTGAGAAGGGAGGTGGAGTGTGTTGGTGGAAGGAATGGTGAAGCATATCGGATAACATTACTGCAACATGTTCTATAATGACAACACAGAAATACGGCTCTTGCTCCACATCCGTAAAAGGAATATATATATTTTTTTCTCGGTATTTCCCCTTCTGTTTCACTTTCTTTAAGCAGAAAAAAACGGCCGTTAGCGGAAGCAGGAAGGAATGAAGAGCAGGTAGGAGAGGAAACGAGTCATCTTAATATTTTTACCGAGATATTTAAATGGCTGTCAAGAAAGAGAGAGAGAGGGAGAGAGAGGGAGCGAAAGAGAGATAGAGAGATGAAAAAGTGGAAGGCAATTTACGAGACAAAAAATCAAAGGGAAGGAGAGAATAGGAGAGAGGGAAAGCGATGGTAGTAAAGCATGCGTGGAAAAAAGTGCGGTAGAAAGAAGAGAGGAGGAGGAGGAGGAGGAGGAGGAGGAGGAGGAGGAGGAGGAGGAGGAGGAGGAGGAGGAGGAGGAGGAGGAGGAGGGAGAGAAGGAGGGGAAAGAAGAAAAGACGGAGAAATAGGGGGAGAAAAATGAAGAAGAGAAGAAGAAGAAGTAGAAGACGAAGAAGAAGGAGAATGAGGACGAAGGGGGACGAAGATGATGATGAAGTACAAGAAGAAGAAGAAGAAGAAGAAGAAGAAGAAGAAGAAGAAGAAGAAGAAGAAGGACGATGAAAGAGGGAGAAAAGGCGGAGGAGAAATTGGAAGCGGGGGATACGAAAGAGGAAGAGGAGCGAGAAGATGAAGAAGAAAAAAAATGAGGAAGAGATACGAGAGGAAAAAAAAAGCAGGAAGAAGAAATTGGAGAGAGAGAAAAAGAGGAAGAAGAAGAAAAAAGAAGAAGAAGAAGAAAAAAAGAAGAAAGGAAGGCAGGAAGGTAGGAAACAAAAAAAAAAACAAAAAAAGGAAGAAGGAGATGGAAGGAAGGAAAGAAGAAAAAAAATAGGAAGAAGGAAGGAAAAAAAGAAAGAAAAAAATGAAAGAAAGAAAGAAAAAGCAGCAGAAAAAAAAGAAAACCGAAGAACCACATCCACTCACTGGCAGAGAAGGCCCAGGAAGGCACGGTTGTTCTGCGAGTCGATGGTCTGCGACAAGTGCGGCTTCAGGAGACCCTTCAGGAAGTTGTGGATCTTGCTGCTCTTGTCGGCGGCCAGGACGGCGTTGTCGGCTTGGCACCTGCGGGCGGGGGAGGCCGTTAAGGGGCGCCGGTAAAGGGGGGGGGGGCGTTAAGGGGCGCCGGTAAAGGGGCGAAGGGGCGTTAAGGGGTGGTGGTAAAGGGGGAAGGTATTAAGGGGTGGTGGTAAACGGGCGGGGGAGGGCGTTAAGGGGTGCCGGTAAAGGGGGAAGGGGGCGATAAGGGGCGCCGGTAAAGGGGGAGGGCTTATGGGGTACCGATAGAGAGGGGAAAAGCATTAAGGGGTTTCGATAAAGGGGGCGGGGGGGGGGGAGGAGCGTTAAGGGGCGCCGATAAAGGAGGGAAGGGGTATTAAGGGGCTTAGGGCATTAAGGGGCGCCGGTAAAAGGGGGGGAGGGCTTATGGGACACCGACAGAGGGGGCGGGGGGGGTAGAGGGGGGAGGAAAAGGCGTTTTGTTTGCTGATAACGGAACTTGTATATATATTTTTTAATGATCTTTTAAAGTTCACTATTGTGGTTCGAATTAAATTTCTGAAGGGTGAGTTGCTGAATGTACAATCTTTATATATTTTTCAATTTGTTTGATAAGAGATAATAAATTACGTTATGATATTCAAGGAGTGATCATTATAATTTCAAAGAAATTGAGAATCAAGAAATAAATAAAAAATATAAACATTTTCTCTATCTCCTTCTCTCCTCTCTCCCTCCCTAACATCTATCTCCCTTTCCCCCTTCCATTCCTTTCTTTTAATACATCCCCCTCGTTTCCTATCCCTTCTCACTTCCCTTCGTCCTCACCCTTACCCAAAGCCTAACATTCCCTCTCTCCTCCATTCCCTCTTACCCTTTCATACGTCTCCCTCCCTCCTACCCCACCACTCCCCCTCTTCTTCCCTCCTCCCCTCCTACCTTTCCACCCCCTCCCTACCCTCCTACCTTTCCTTCCCTCCTACCTTTCCATCCCTCCTCTCCTCTCCTTCCTTCCTACCTCTCCTCTCCTTCCCTACTACCTTTCTATCCCTCCCTCCTACCTCTCCTCTCCTTCCCCCCCCCCCTCCTACTCCTCTCTCCCCTCCTACTCCTCTCTCCCCTCCTACTCCTCGCCTCCTCCAAAACTTACTTCCTCTGTGCAGATGTGAAGTCGATCGGTGTGTCCGTCTGGATCACCTTATAACACTTGTTCTCGAACTTGGAGTATCCGGGAGCGCATGCATCTGTGGACAAGTGCAGGTGGTTAGGCTCAAGTATAAGGGGAGTTGGGTGTGTTGGTATAAGTGTGCATCACTTGTTACGTATTGATAATGTTCTTATTCTTATTATCATTGTTGTCGTTGTTGTTGTTGTTGCTTTCACGCAGAATGCATATTGTTACTCAACACGTGTTGTTATGAGACTTGTTTATAATGCGACGTAAGAATCAGAACAAATAAACATTAATAATGAAGGTAATAGTGATGATAATATTGACGATAAAAATAAGCAATGAATCATGACAGTAATAACGATGTTATATAAAAAAGAGAAACGCACTTATAAAAACGCAAGTGAAGTTGGTCGCACCACCACCTTCCGCACTCTTGCCTCTCCCGCTATCGCTGTTATCACCGGTACCGCTACCACTGGTTCCGTTCTTGCCGCTACCACTGGTACCGTTCTTACCGCTACCACCCGTTTCGCCGCTACCACTGGTTCCGTTTTTACCGCTACCACCCGTTTCGCCGCTACCGCTAACTCCGCCACTGCCGCCGCTATCACCGGTACCGACGCTCATGCTCAATAATCCGACGAGGTTCAGTATCGACGCGGTGGTCGACTCCACCACGCTGGAGGAGGTGCTGACGTCCTCGTCCTCCGTGGTTATCCTACTGAAGACGTGCTCCTCAAACCATTTTGGGAATGGGGAAGGCGAAGGGGGAGGAAGAGGAGGAGGGGGTTCCTCCGTCTTCCAGTCCTTCTTCGTGAGGAGGACGAACAGCACGACTACAAGGACACACAGGAATACGACCAGGCACGAGGCGACGGAGGGCACGTGTTTGCGAAGCTTCGGCAAAGCGCGTCGGCAACACGCTCTCCACGCCATGGCGACGCGGCCGATACTCCCTTAATAATCTTGTTTTTCCTGCTCCAGATCGGCAGAGAGGCAGGCGAAGGAGAGAGAAGGAGGGAGGGAGACAGACTCCGGCACCAACAGCATCAACCATTGACATCTGAGCGAAAGGTTACTTGTTTGCCTTCGTTGTCCAGCCACTCAGGTCTGTCCGGGTCCCCCTCCCCTGCCCGACGCCCCCAAGCTTCCTGTTTTCTTTGAAGGGCTGCCCCATATAGCTCGTTTTTTCTTTCCGTTTTCTTCAAGGGGATCCTCAAGTAAATTTCGATTTATACTTTTTTTTTTTCTGTAGCCTGTCTAAGAATCTTACATTTTTTTTCATTACGGATCTGGGCTGGATACGACACAGTGAAAGGCGCAGGTAAATTACTATGCTAATATCGCGTGTTTGCCCGACCACTACCATATGCCATTATAAAAACTAACCTCATTTTTTTCTATATATCCGACACTAAATGTTTTTTTGTACGAATTTTGTTCCAGTTTTTCATCTCTCGTTTTTTTCTACATACATTTTTTTTTCAACAAAGCGAAAGTAATGTTCATCCTAACAGTGCCTCTCTCGTGAAATAAACTGAAATAAAAATATCTCAAGCTTAATATCAAACTCGAAAAAAAATCAGGCAAGCTTTACCGCAATGCATTATTATCAAAAGTCATCACGTGTTATCGCCCCAGTCCTGGTCGCACTACCACCAAAATTTAACAATGAGGAAGAATATATAATTACATAAACCTGCATCCTCCTTCAAAGTTGACTTACTAAATAATAGCAATTTCTATTCTCAGTCTGACGTCACACGCCCACACGAACTTACGACCTCGAAACCATTATTATCGCAGAAAAAAGGTGAAAAGAAAGAAAGAAAGAAAAAAAATCTGACCACCGGAATAGGAATGGGCCGCCGGCTATCATCAGCTGATTGTGAGGTTTCGTTCCAAACATTCCCTTCACAATTTCATGGGAGGTTGTGTGGGGGCGGTCCAAGGTGAACGAGGGAACATTGTCGTTGAACAAGTTTTGGAATTTTTCTCTGTCATACTTCACGCCAACCGCAAGATGGGCTTTTGGAAATAACTTTTGTCTATGGTGGTGATAATGAAGTAACGTTTTCGTATGTAATTTATTCCACAAGCGAAAGGTTCTGTGGTTGTCCGGTTGCCAGAAATAACGACCTGGAATTTGCAGTTCTTTATAAACATTTGAAAAAATTCCCACAGGAATCAAGCCACCCCTAAAAATATATACAATTTACCGACCAACACAAAGAAAAAACGAATGAAGAACAAAAAAAAAAAAAAAAAAAAGTCGAAATAAAAGATGTAACCTATATCGTGAAAACGCATGTGTCTCAATCCGTGTTGTCACGCTTTATTTCTCTCTCTCTCCCTCTCTCTAGCGTTTTATTTTACACTCCCAAAACCTCTCTATTTTGGCAGAGACTCCCACCATATCGCTCTGGCTTTGACTCTAACCTCAAAACTCAAGACATTCCACTTTAATTAATGTTTTGGAGTAAGACTTTGAGAACATTATCTGGGGTCGAAGTCATGCTTTCACCGGTTCGTGCAAGGGTCGAGCCAAGCAACATTTCTCGAAAGGTTAGCGGTTCGAAAGAGTAGGATATGAGAAAATGGAACTAGAGAATAATTAGGATGATGAAACTAGCATGTGTGGCGAAAGAGAGATGGAGAAAGAGGACAGGGAGAGAGAGAGAGAGGAGAGAGAGAGAGAGAGAGAGAGAGAGAGAGAGAGAGAGAGAGAGAGAGAGAGAGAGAGAGAGACAGAGAGAAAGTATGAGGGATATATATATATATATATATATATATATATATATATATATATATATATATATATATATATATATATATATATATATAGAGAGAGAGAGAGAGAGAGAGAGAGAGAGAGAGAGAGAGAGAGAGAGAGAGAGAGAGAGAGAGAGAGAGAGAGAGAGAGAGAGAGAGAGAGAGAACGAACACAACCAGAGAACCTAAAAAAAGAAAGAAAGAAAGAAAGAAAGAAAGAAAAAAAAAACAAGATACCCAAGACCATAAACGATAGACATATTCACAAAGGAAGCAGACAGTAGACAGTCGACCGGAACTCGAACCGTGGGCGGAAACGGGTCAAGGTGGACGAGAGGAACACCGGAACGGACCGCCTACCCGATGCTGATCTTTAAATGCATCTTTTTTTATAGGTCGATATCGTTTCAGCCAAGTAAAACAGTCGATAGAGAGAATATGCAGGGATGAATATTTCTTTTTTTCTTTCTCTTTTTGGGTAAATTAACCCTAGAGGTGCGGTATCGTGGTGAGATAATATATCAAGACATACCTATACGATAAAAGAAGGGAAAGGAGAGAGAGAGAAAAAAAAAACGATAGAGGAGCAAACACAGGAAAGATTTGAGGGAGAAGGGGAAGGAAAAGAGAGAAAAAGAGAAGGAGGAGGAGGCAGATAACCAGTAAATAGCCGGACAAGGCAACAATCAGGATGTGGCTGGCCGTGATGTCTTGTGGCAAAGACAGGCAGCGTTCAGTACCATCTGTCACCCACACACCCCTTTCCTATGGCTAGCCACCGCATTAGCGAATCTGTGCAAACGCATTACGTAAACTTCTCCTTGGGAAATTTATCGAAAGGCCTAATTTCTTCTCGCTACGTGATATTTAATAAAAGGCCGCAAGAATGGTGAAGGAGGGAGGGGGAGGGGGAGCGGGTACAAGAGGGAGGAGAGGGGTTACAAGGAGGGAGGGGAGGAGAGGGGAAGGAGAGGGAGGGGGAAGCGAAGGGAGAGAGAGGGAGGGAGGGAGGGGAGGGTGATATGATTCCTCCCTTCCAAACAAGGAACAAGGGCGTGCAAAGAGCCCGAGCCCGACCTTTCACGCCCACTGCCCGTAAGTCAGTCAATAGGTGCTCCTTCGCTGCATAATGAGAGAGCGGCTGTGACAAATGCACCCATTCGGACGCACTGTCTCGCTCTCTTAAATCACTCGGATATGATACGAAGCTTCGAACACCGTCAATAGCCAATAGCGATTTTTTGTTTATGTGTATCATCTTCGTTGCAACGCAGGGACAACTTTCATTTCTATATTTTCTTCTTAAAGGTCAGTTAGGGATCCATATTGGGCTAACACCCACTTGAGATTTGAAGCTACAATATATATGTATATGTATATATATATATATATATATATATATATATATATATATATATATATATATATATATATACACACACATTTCTTCGGATATCCTAAAATATATGAAATAAACAAGAGGACTGTTATACTGTTCTTTCTTTAGAATGGAAATTGAGTAACGAAAATAATAGCAATAAAAAACTATGCGGTTTAGTTCCACAAGATAATACCGTAAATTTCCTAGCAATACAGATCATTAAGCTATATATTTCCGTTGAAAATAGAACTGACAACCTAAACTGTGAACAATAACTTTGATGTCAAGGAACGATACTCTTCGCTAACGCACTGCAAGCAACAGTGGTACGATAATTTCCGAAAAAAAAATAAAAAAATAAAAAATAAAAGCAACTGCGATAAAAAAGAAAAGAAAGCTAACAAGAGGAAGAGGCAATTACGTAATCACGATTCTTGCTTGATACAGCCATAATAAAAAACTGACTACGGGAAGTTTTTATCAAAAGAAATTTATATGAAGTAAGTGACACGGGATAGTCGAATGCTTCTTAACGGAAACTTTCTCACGATGGAATCCTTGCTATGCGTTTTTTGGCACCTTTTTTCGATGGAGAGAAAGAGGATGAATGGAAGGAGAAAAAGAAAACAAAGAAGATTAGGAGAAGAAGGATGATGATGATGGCGATAATGATTATGATGAGGATGAAGAGGAGGAAGCAGACGAGAGGAGAAACAGACAGAAAGAGAGAGAGAGAATAAGAGAGTAGAGGGAGAGTAAAAAAGGAAACGAATCAAACCAAGACAGAGAGAAGGCCAAAGAAAAGAACACAAACAAACACAGAGAAAGAGAGAGAGAACACAAAACCCAATCTTCACTCGAAACTCCAAATTTTCAAGGAACAGGAAGTCACCCCTTCCTCCCCCTCTCTCCCTCCCCCCCCCCTCTTTCGCCTTCCCATACTTCCCCACACCCCCACCAGTTACGCAAAAGAGCGGATTTTCCCACGTCATTCGGTAATTAAAGGCGCGCTGACGCAATTCTTGTCTCTCTTGTTAATGGCGGCGACAGGTGGGCAAAGCACGTGTTTTTTTTTTCTCTCTCTCTTTTCTCTTTCTATTTCTTTCTCTCTTTTTCTCTTTCTTTGTTTTTTTTCTTTCTTTTTTTATTTATCTCTCTCGTTTTCTTCTTTTTTCTCTCTCTCTCTCCGCATGAATGACTAAGAAATAGGGGAGAAAAGAAAGAAAGAAAAAGTTTAAATATTCTATTTGATGAGGTATATGGAAGAGAGAGAGAGAGAGAGAGAGAGAGAGAGAGAGAGAGAGAGAGAGAGAGAGAGAGAGAGAGAGAGAGAGAGAGAGAGAGAGAGAGAACGAGGATCTCCGCTTTCCCCTTTCTCTCTTTCCCTCTCCTTTCATATCACTCACTATTTTCCATTGTCTTCCCCCCCACCCCCACCCACCCACTCACCCACCCTTCATCTACCTATTTATATCTTTCTTGCTTTCTTTTCCTACGTCTTTCATCTTTTTATTATTTCATTTCTCACAAATTTCATTGCGCCAACGACGTCTACAAACTCCCATAATAAAGCTACATTTTTCCACCATTACAACATGTACTAAAACTCTTTATTATATTAACCTTGAAGCATACAACAACCAATATAATCAAATGACTGACTACCTTTGTCTCTTTCCCGATTTTTTTTATCATGTTTTATTATTATTATTATTTTTTTTTAAGTTTTCCATTTCTATTCCACTATGACTACCTTGTTATTTTCATTTCTGTTTTTCATTCCTCATTTTCTCTTAATTTTCGTGTTTCGCAACGAAAGAAAGAAAGAAACTAGTGTGCTTAAAAAAGGAAAAAAAAAAAAAAAAATTGATTCGGTCAAGTATCTCACAAAGATTACAGAACCATATCTCTCATTTAAACAAGGCGGCAGTTCAGTATTACAAATTTCATAAAAAAAGAGATATTTCTAAGCAATCTTCTGTTATCAAAGTAACGGTCTAGCATTAAGAAATTTATAAAAGTCTATGAATCTTTTGCTACGAAGTCGACGGTTTTGCGACACCGATTTCAAATTTCCCGCCAAAAATTGCAGTTTACCGAATAAATGTACAACGAAAGCCAAAATTATGGATCAAGAAATGACAGAATTATATTGTGAAATTAGATAATTCTGGACAGGTTTAGTACGTGAAATTGGCTACTTAAACGCGGGGTCGAAGAAAATGGAGAAGAGAGAGAGAGAGAGAGAGAGAGAGAGAGAGAGAGAGAGAGAGAGAGAGAGAGAGAGAGAGATAGATAGATAGATAGATAGATAGATAGATAGAGAGAGAGAGAGAGAGAGAGAGAGAGGGGGGGGGGGAAACAAACGGAAAGTGAAGAAAACAAAAACATGGAAAATAATCCGAAAAGAAAAAGAAAAAGAAAGAAAAAAAACATAACCATTAACCCTTTTATTCCAACCACACACCAACAATGAACACCAAACAGAGAAAACAATAATAACAAGAGTAACAAAAGCTTTCAAACTTTCCCGCGTCGGTGAACAATGGCTAGAGTCACACGCACTTCGCGTTTCATTTGTTATGAATCGCATCGCGTGGGAAGGGAAGAGAAAGAGAGATAGGGAGACAGAGAGGAAGAGAAAGAGAGATAAGGAGACAGAGAGGAAGAGAAAGAGAGATAGGGAGACAGAGAGGAAGAGAAAGAGAGATAGGGAGACAGAGAGGAAGAGAAAGAGAGATAGGGAGACAGAGAGGAAGACAAAGAGAGATAAGGACACAGAGAGGAAGGGGAATAGAGGAAGAGGAAGAGAGGGAGAGGCGGTATATGGGTAGAGGCTGGAGAGATTGGGCGATTGAGTAAGAAGTGAAGGGGACGAAAAAAAGAGAGGAATGGGTGAGAGGGAGAGGGAGAGGGAGAAGGAGAGAGAGAGAGAGAGAGAGAGAGAGAGAGAGAGAGAGAGAGAGAGAGAGAGAGAGAGAGAGAGAGAGAGAGAGAGAGAGAGAGAGAGAGAGACATATCCACAGAGAAATAGGGACAGGAAGGAAAGTTGAGCAAAAGGAAGGAAACAAACTCTAGCGGTTGACCCACGCGGACGCAAGGGTCACAGAGGTCACGCAAGGTTGGCGGGAAGAGGAACGCAAGAGAAAGAGAGAAAGAGAGAAAGAGAGAGAGAGAGAGAGAGAGAGAGAGAGAGAGAGTGAGAGAGAGAGGAGGAGAGAGAGAGAGAGAGAGAGAGAGAGAGAGAGAGAGAGAGAGAGAGAGAGAGAGAGAAGAGAGGAGAAGAGAGAAGAGAGAAGAGAAAGAGAGAGAAAGAGAGAGAGAAAGAGAGAGAGAAAGAGAGAGAGAAAGAGAGAGAGAAAGAGAGGTATATATATATATATATATATATATATATATATATATATATATATATATATATATAGAGAGAGAGAGAGAGAGAGAGAGAGAAATACGTTGATACAAAAATAGAAAACAAATAAATAAAGGTGAAAACAAACAAGATTTTCAAATCTCCCGCCCCTAACCCCATTCAAAAAAAAAAGTCCTTCTCCTTTTAAGGTGGAAAGTTCGGGAAAGTTTTGTTGCACGAATAATTCCTCGCTCCCCCCCTCCCCCCCCCCTTTTTCCACCCAAACCCATGATCGCGTGAGTATTTAACTTTCCCAGTATTTATAGTGTATTTATATTTGATATTAAGGGGATGGGACAGGGGAAGAGAAAGAAGAAGAGAAAAGAAAGAAAAGAATGAGAAAAAGAGGAAAAAGAAAGAAAGAAAAGAATGAGAAAGAGAGAAAAAGGAAAAGAATGAGAAAAAGAGAAAAGAAAGGAAAAAAGAAAAGAAAGGAAAAAAGAGAATAATGAAAGAAAGAAAAAAAAATGAAAGAAAAAAAAATGAAAGAAAGCAAGAAAAAAAAAAAAAATGGGGTGCCAGGCAAAGACAGACGCAGGAGACTGACTTTTGAAAGTCTCGTATCTAATGGATTTCTTTCCGCACCTAATCAATCATTCGATTTGCCGCCAAATTTCGCGCGAAATCGAAAAAAATGAGAGCGAGAAAAAAAAAAGCTTGAAGGTGGAGACAGCGTGTTGAATCCGCATGTGAAAACGGGTTTACACGAACGGCAGGAGGGGAGCGGGGAATGTATGGCGAATGAGAGAGAAAGGGAAGGGGGAGGGAAGGGAGGGAGGGAAGGGAAGGGAAGGGAAGGGAAGGGAAGGAAAGGGAAGGGTGGGATGGAGAGGAAGAGAGGGAGAGGGAGAGAGAGGGACACACACACACACACACACACACACACACACACACACACACACACACACACACACACACACACACACACACACACACACACACACACACACACACACACACACAGAGAGAGAGAGAGAGAGAGAGAGAGAGAGAGAGAGAGAGAGAGAGAGAGAGAGAGAGAGAGAGAGAGAACGAGTATAAACGTGGAAAAGCGAAAGAAAGTTAAAACCCAGCGGAGCTAGAACTCACGCGCTGTAACGGAAGCAAGAAAATTCAAGTGTAAAAAAATCTTTACCTTTCATGGGGTCAGGCAAGATAAAATCAGTAAAATTATACTCCATCTTTAATCATTCATCGAGAATGCTAAAACGTAAAAGCTTCCCACTCATGTCCTTCAAAATTATTTAAATTTCGATAATGTATTTTATAGCAGATGCGTCGACGAGAGCTTTCAGAGCCTCTCAATGGCGCCGACTGGGCTTTCTCGCAGCCATTCGCGTATCGCTTTGCATCTGGTCAGGCGAGGCTACTTTCTGCTCGCTGATTCTACCTCGCGATTTCTAAAAGCTTCACCCGATGAATTATGTTGGTTTTCCTCTTTCATTTTTCGTCGTAAACACATGTCTGAGACGTTATTTTTTGGGCGGGGTGTGGGGTGGCGCTGAAAAAGTCGAAGTCGTTTTGTATTTTGGCTTGAATTATTTGTTTTTTCTTTTCTTTTTCCTTGCCGATTTTGCCCATATTTTCTCATTAGTCATACTTTCATAGTAAAAATAATCTCGTCTCGGAGCATATCATAAATTTTCTGTTATTGTTAATGGAAGCTTCAATTATCAACGCGCCGCCGGTCTCGCATCACAAATCGTCCGGATCCAAAGCTGAGATAGCGTGACGAAGTCTTTGGTTCCAGGTGGCTAAGCATACTAAATCAAAACTACGCCGCTAACGTTCGAATTGTGAAGGAATTCAATCAGTGAATGTAGTGCAACGAACAAAAAGATAGATAAACAAATAAATAAAAAGTAAAAAAAAAAAAAAAAAACTACACACAAAACTCGCAACGCAAAAAAAGTTCTAAACGATAACTTTAACGCTAACAACAACAACAAACAACACCAGTAACCACACCAACAACCGCCCAGCAACACTCACTCTCATTGCAGGCGTAGGTGACTTCCTTCTTCGGCTTGGGCGTGGTGGCGGGCACGGGCGTCTGGGGCGAACCGCGAGACGGAGTAGGCTTGTCGTCCGAGAAGGAATTGTCGCGCTGACGACCTCCTACGGGGAAACGACCACCGCCGATCTTACGACCCTGTTTGGGAGGAGAGGAAAGGCTGGTTAGATGGGGAGGATTACGGTGACGATAACGGTGGTGATAATTTTGATAGTAAAAATTATAATAATAATGATAATAATGATACTGATGACAATGACGATGATGATGGCGCTAATGATGATAAATACTAATACTAAGAATGCTACTACTTCTACTTATTATAACAATAATAATGGTAATATAAAAAAATAATGATACGAAAGATAAAAAAGGGACGAGGATATACAAAGAAAAAGAGAGAGAGAAAGAGAGAGAAAGAAAGAGAGAGAGAGAGAGAGAGAGAGAGAGAGAAAGAGAAAGAGAAAGAGAAAGAGAAAGAGAAAGAGAAAGAGAAAGAGAAAGAGAAAGAGAAAAAGAAAGAGTAAGAGAAAGAGAGACAGAGAGATAAAAATAGACACGAGGGAGTTAGCAATGGGGGGAGGGGGAAACAACCCACAACTTTCCAGCGATAAAGAATTCCATCATAAACCTAGAACGAGTGTTAACTTTGCGCTAACCGAACGACCCAACGACCGAACAATACTTAAGAGGTCGCGGGTCAAACTCTCTCGCTCTCTCCTTATCCGTCTTTTCTGTCTGTACTTTCTTCCTAATTGTATATATTTTTCTTTCTCTCTCTAATCATATATATATATATTTCTAAATTTTCTAGAGAGAGAAAGAAAGAGCAAGAGAGCGAGAGCGAGAGAGAGAGAGAGAGAGAGAGAGAGAGAGAGAGAGAGAGAGAGAGAGAGAGAGAGAGAGAGAGAGAGAGGAGAGAGAGAGAGAGAGAGATTGAAGCAGACATTTGTTAAGTCATTTGTTCCATGTATCCGTCCCTTTTTTCTCGTGAAAACACCTTTCATTCACCGACGACCCCGCGGGGCGATAGGGGGGCGAGGGGGTAAAAAAGGGGAGGGAAGGAGGGGGTCGAGGGAGGGAGGGAGGGAGGGAGGAAGGAGGAAGGAGAGGGAAGTGAGGGAGGGAGGGAGGGAGGGAGGGGGAGAAGGAGGAGGGAGAGGGAAGGTGAGGGAAGGAGGGAGGGAGGGAGGTGGGAAGGAGGCGAGGGAGGGAGGGAGGAGGAAGGCGAGGGAAGTGAGGGAAGGAGGGAGGGAGGGAGGGAGGAAGGAGGGGGTGAATGGAGTAAGGTGAGGGAGGGAGGGAGGGAATGAAGCCAGGAAGGAGAGGAAGGAATAAAAGGGTTAGAGAAAGAGAGGAGAAGAGGGAGGGAATAGAAAGAGGGAGGAAAATATGGAGACAAGATGAATGATAAAAGACAGCGGAAAAAAAAAGAAAAGAAAGAAATATTAATCTGAAAAAAAAAGTGAAAAGAAAAACAGATAAAGCAAAGATAGAACAACGGAAGAAGAAGAAGAAAAAGAAGAAAAAGAGAGGAGAGGATGAGAGGGAAGAAGACGCACGAAGAAATTCCACAACTCATCACCATCATCACCGTTTTCTTTCACATTCCAGGACAAGACGAGACTTTCCCGGAGAAGAAATTTTGTGGGAGCTTTATCGGGTTACCCGTCGGGAGGGGGGGGGGGTGAAGGGGAGGGAAGAGGAGGAGTAGGAGGAGGAGGAACAGGAGGAAGATGAAGGGGAGGGAGGGAGGAGGAGGAGGAGGAGGAGGAGGAGGAGGATGAAGGGGAGGGAGGAGGAGGAGGAGGAGGAGGAGGAGGAGGAGGAGTAGGAAGGGGAGGAGAAAGAGGAGGAGGAGGAGAAAAAGAAGAAGAAAAAGGAGGAAGGGGTTGAGATTGGTAAAGTGGAGGAGGAAGGTGAAGGAGATTAAAGAGGAAGAGGGGGGGAGGCGGAGGCGGAGGTAGAGGAGGTTACGCCACATAATGAGGCAAACATGACGGGCGAGGATGGGAGAAGGCGGGGGTGAGCGAAGGGCGGAGGGGAGACGGGGGCAGGAGAAGGGGTGGGGGAGGATTTTCTTAGGCTTAAGATTGCGTGGGCGACTGCGATTTATGTTTATATACAATATGCCCATCGGAATTTATCTCGAAAACGCGTTCAAGTAGTGTCATTACATGTCTAATAAACGCACGCACATACTCGCGCATACTTGTGAGCATGTGCATGTGTAAGTGAATGTATGCTTGTGTGCGTACATAGGCGCGCATCCACTCGCTCGCTCGCCGCATACCAATAAGTGGAGAGTGCGCGTGGCTCTATCTCTCTGAATATGAAATGTGGAATTGAGGACATCATCTCTAATGGCGGGAAAAAAAAAACATTTGACCCCGCGTTCCCCCGTCGCCATATTTGGCTGATGTACGCTTTGGACTTAAAAAAAAAAAAAAAGGGGGGAGGGAGATAGAAATACCGATAGATAAAAATGGAAGAAACATCACAAATACAGATATGAGAAAGTTTAACAAGGAAAACACGGAATGAAAAGAAAAAAAAATAATAATCACGATAAAATTATACACGTAACCTTATGATTTCTCTCTTGTGTGACCCGTAATTAACGAACTTTGCGTAACGGTTATATTTCGGCGAATCAAGCCTGCAAGGGGGAGGTGGGGGAGAGAGGGGGAGGGGAGCAAGCTATCCAACACTATTCCAAGTCAGCGAAGTTTAATGAATCTTCACATATAATGATTTTGGTTAATTATGTGAGTCAAGCGAACAGATTCATCAAGATCTTATTTAGTTAACGCGGCGCCGCTATTGAAAGGATCGGAAAATCCCTTAATCACGTTTTTATTCTCCCTTCCTCTCTCTCTTCTCTTTTTTTTCCTTATCTCTTATTTTTTCTTACCTCTTTTCTCTTTTATCTCCAATTTTATCTCTCATTCATTTCACCAATATTAAACAACAGCAATAACAACAACAGCCCCCCCCCTTTCCTCCGCCTAATCCCCGCAAAACAAACAAACAAAAGAAAAACAAATGAAGATGTAAATCACACATCACTCAAGACATCTTTCGATCTCTCTCATCGAGCAAGATTTCACCCATCAATTTCTATACAAAAAAGTCGGAGAAAAAAATTATTAAAAAAACATTGAGGTGACAGGGGACATTCCGCAGATATTTTGTACTTTTTTTTTTGTCTAGAATCGATAGCGGCAATCGAAGTTGTTACGGCATTTTCTAATTTATTTCTTGAAATCCTTTTTTGCTTTTGTTTTACATTCCTGATTATGATAATGACGGGGACGGTTGTTAGGGCGCTAGTCTTTGTGTTGCTAGACAGATAGATAGATAGATGGATAGACAGAGAGAGAGAGAGAGAGAGAGAGAGAGAGAGAGAGAGAGAGAGAGAGAGAGAGAGAGAGAGAGAGTGAGAGAGAGAAACACAGACAGCCAGACAGAGAGGAGAATTAAACACAGACAAACAGATACACAAGAGAGAAGGGCGGCGACACAAATAGATAAAGTGGAGACCCTGACACATAAATAAGAACAGTTAGCGATATAATTAAAGTCACTAATGAGAGGATCGAACACGCTACAGAAATATGCAAAAGAGCAAGATTATCAACCAGGTTTATCTTATCAGGGGATCATACTCATGGAAACCAAACGTTTCTTTTATTCGTACGTATGCTTATCTTGCCGTTACGAGAGAGAGAGAGAGAGAGAGAGAGAGAGAGAGAGAGAGAGAGAGAGAGAGAGAGAGAGAGAGAGGAGAGGAGAGAGAGGGGGAGGGGAGGGAGAAGGAGAAGGAAGGAGGGAAGGAGAGAGGGAGAGGGAGAAGGAGAAGGAAAGAGGGAGGGAGTGAGGGAGAGGGAGATCGAGTGATTTAATTTTTATTAAAAACTTTTGAATAACAATAAAACTTTAAATTATTTTTTTCTGCCTGCCTGGTATCATCAACGTACTCATTACTTAAAGTGAAACATAATAAATGAAGCTGAATGGATGAATAAGGAAACAAAAGAAAAAAGAATATACGAATGAAATGACAAATAATTTTCCTTCATTTAGGCTCAGGATGGCAAAGAGATAGGCCTAATGACAGCCTCTGATCGAGCCTAATGGTCCATTTCGCAGCAGCCTATGATTAAAATGTTACTCTCTTCTTCCTGTTTTCGAAAGCGTAGAGAGAGAGGGGGTGCGGAGGGGGTGGAAGGGAGGGTAAATGAGAAAAAAAAGAGAGAGAAAAAAGAAGAAGAAAAAAGACTTTCTCCCGAATGTAGGTCGTAACGAAAGTGAGGATAAAAAAAGGAAGAGGGAGAGAGAGAGTGAGAACATAAAAAGATGAACTGTCCTCGGAACGTGCGTGTATTGGCGGCCACCTGGCGGTCAAGTGCCTAACCGCAGGCATGTGAGGAGAAGGGGGGGGAGGGGGGAAGGTTAAAGTTGTGATAGAAAGTCAGAGAGAGAGAGAGAGAGAGAGAGAGAGAGAGAAAGAGTGAGAGAGAGACAGAGAGAGAGAGAGAGAGAGAGAGAGAGAGAGAGAGAGAGAGAGAGAGAGAGAGAGAGAGAGAATCACTCCGCATGCTATCAGCGTTAACATCTTGTTTTCATTAAAGAGCTGAAGGGGACTGATGACGCTCCGACGATCGTATGACACGTGACAAGTGACACGGGACCAGTTTCAAGCTGCACCTCCGAGCGAGAGAAGGGAACCAGGTGTCAAATGAAAGAACCAGGTACGCCAGCGAATAGCTTCGGGCTAGCTGGCTGGAAGCGGAAGGGGAGATATCAACGCATTTTAAGTAATGATCATGGCTATTTTTTAGAGGCGATTTCAACGCATTTCAAGTAATGATCTTGATCACATTTTTTAAGGGGGGGGGGGGGACTTCGACGCACTTTAAGTAATGATCCTGATTGCGTTTTTTTAGGGGAAATTTACCCAATTTGATTCCCCGGTGCATTCACATGTGGGACAAATTGTTATTCCGTCGGGTTTTCAATACGTCTTTAGAAAGTAATCTGGTCATCTGAATCGTCGAAATTAACTTACGAAATGAGTCCAGACAGATGATCTCGAATCGAATTGATATGCCGAAGAAAACGGACAGAGAGAGAGAGAGAGAGAGAGAGAGAGAGAGAGAGAGAGAGAGAGAGAGAGAGAGAGAGAGAGAGAGAGAGAGAGAGATGAGCAAAGAGAGAAAGTGGGATGCCAGCGTGCCTGCCTGCGTGCCTACTTTTCCAGCTACTCTGATCCGCATGACTGGCGAGCCCTGAGTCTCTCTAACCTCGTCCAGGTGATAGTCCAGCCTCGTTACCAAGTAATGGTGCTACAGCTGCATGTCGGGATACATTTTTTTTCGAAACGCAGACCACTAAGGGCGACGAGGGCGGAGGAGAGAAGAGAAACAGGGCAAAGAAGAGGGTCAAAAACTGGTTTGGGAATTTTGCAATGAAAAACACAGGCATATACATACAAAGGGATGAATGAAATAGTTGGACAGGTCTCGGCTAGTCTTTTTTTTCTTGAGTTTGTCTCTCTGATTATCAATGAAAATGGGTCGCTGTAATGACCAGACGAAGAGAAAATGATGATTACTACTAGCATTGTCAGGAGCTGCGTTGGCCGTTCAGGAGAGAAGCTGAATCATAGATACACAATGACAAAGAGATTCTCCAAGATATATGGTCTTTTCTCTCCCGACACCATACACGCTCATCGTTAAAGATCTGACAGACTTTCTTCCTCTTCATGTGTCATGCCACTTGTCTGAACCTACAAAACGAAATTTCCCTGGAGAGTTTAGTTCACCATTATGCAAGAGAGGGTCACTAGAATACCCCCTCCCGCCACTACCTACCCTAAGGAGAAAATACACCCTTAAGCCGGAAGCGAGGATTTTAAGCAGTCCCCCCTCGTAGAAGCGCGCCACGTCTCCCGCATAGAAAACGGAGAAAGAAAGAAAGTCGGTGCCATTCGTGCGAACAAAACGACTTGTTCGGAATCCCAAATTCTGGCTTCGACTTTCTGGTAGGCGAGATAACAAGGCTGCGAAACGGACGAAGAATTCTTCCGAGGAATTTTTAAGCAGCTGTTGTTTATGTTATTGTTAGTGTGTTTATATGACCTGATCAGCTGATAGGAGGCGCGTGACGTGGTAGTAATTAAGAAAAAAACGAATCCCGTAAAGCTGGATGATTCGTTACGTGGATAAACGCGAATAAATGTAGAAAAAAAATAATAGTAAGCTTTAACGCGAAGGTAAAATATAAAGAGAAAACACTGAAAAATCGGTAAAAAAATATCAACTCACTTTGTCTCTTGTCTGTTCCTTTCTCTCGTTCACTTTTACCGCATTCACTACCTTTATTAGCCCAATTAGTGCCTGCCATTCCATAACCTCTTCCCCCCTCCCCTCTCCCCCCCCCTCCTACCATGCTCATTAACACTGTCATCCCCCCGTTGCCACCTCCCCCCCCCACTTCCATACGGCTATCATTTGTTATTAAAAATTTTTCTTGTAAAATTTAACTTTCCCGAAGCATTCTTTGATAATGGGGGGGGGGGCGAAGCTGGGAGGAAGAGAGACAAGCAGTGTAGATAAGAGACAGACAGATAGATAGATAGATAGATAGGTAGATAGAGATAGAGGAGAGGGGTGGAGGTAGAGGGAGGGAGAGGAGTTAGAGGGAGGGAGGGGCAGCGAGGAAGGAGGGAGAGGGAGAGGGAGAGGAAGGGAGAGAGAAAGCGAGAGAGGGGGGAGAGGCAAGCAAAAAAATGAATAAATAAAAAAAATCACAAAAATAGCAAAAGCATCACTGACAGTAAAATTGAACGCAAGTGTGAGCGTCGTAGCGTGACCCCCCCTCCCCCTCCCTCCTCTCCCACCCCCTCCCCCCGCAACACGCAAGACACATCAATGAATGACGTTTTCCCTTACTTCCGGTCGGACGTGAACGTAGCGACGACTGAAAGGGGGGGGGGGGAACGGAGGAGGAGAGGAGAGGGAGAGAGTGTAAGGGAATTAACGTTGATGATTATGCGGAAGAAACGAAAGGGTGGAAGAAAAGGTAGAAAAAAAAGTTGGAATAAAGAACTACGAAGGAATGAGAAGAGAAGAAAATATATTAAGTTAAGAGAAAATGGAGGAGAAATGAAAGTACAAGAATGGATGAGAGAACGAGAAAGAAAGAAAGAAAGAAAAAAAAAAGAAGAATAAAAATGAAATTAAGAAATGCCCGAAGGAATTAGACTGCAATCTCCTTCCATTTCTGAATTGTCATGCATTCCTGCGTTATGCAAGAGCCCTACCAATATCCTGTGTTGCCAAGACGGATATGGAATTGCTTTTGTTTCTGCAGGATCATCGATGTTGCAAAAAGAGGGGGTTTTAGCTTATCTCATTACCTCTTTCTCCTTTTCTTTGTCTGTCTCTCTTCCTCTTTCATTCTCTCGTTTTCTGTCTAGAAATGTGCAACAATATATGATTTTCGTTTCCCAGTGAAGAGAGAAGGGAGAGAATGAAAGAAGGGAGATGAGAGAAGAACAAGTAAGGAGAAGGAGAGGGAGAGGGAGAAGGGAGAGAGAGAAAGAGAGAGAGAGAGAGAGAGAGAGAGAGAGAGAGAGAGAGAGAGAGAGAGAGAGAGAGAGAGAGAGAATAATGATAAATGTTATTAATGAAGTGTGTGAGTGTGTGTGCGCGCGCGTGTACGTGCGTATGTATCTGTAAAACACTCTCCCCAGGGCATGACAAAATATATTTTTTCTTTTTTTCTCTCCATTCATAATTTCCGACCTTACGCACTCACGACGGAAGGCCGATATTCCCTTGCTCCACGCAGGCGCCCTCGCTTTCTCTCGCCTCCGATGGAAACTTCCAGAAAGACGAGGCCTCAGTGCCAGATGGGCCTATGTGCCTCCTGCTATCTCTTTTTCTTTTGTTTTATTTGTTGGCTTGTCCGCTTTATCACTTTTATCATCACTAGTGTTTTGTTCTTATCATCAATATTTCTATTACCAATTCTGTGTTTTTTTGTCATTATCATTAGGATTTGCTATGATTATTATCTTATTTCTTATCATGCTTATCATTTCTTTTAACGAACGGGGCGTGAAGAGGTTAAAATATACAAGTAATCTTTTCCTAATTTTCTCTTTCTCTCATAATCGCTTAAAAAAAATAGCAGGAATAATATCTCCACTAACTTTCCTTTCCTTATCTCGAAGAAAAAAAAAAGAAAAAAAGAAAAAAGAGAAAAAGAAAAATAGAAAAAGGAAAGGAAAGATCAACACGAAGCGGGCATGACGTAGCGTTCGTGGATTCATAGAAAGTGATATCCGATCTTACACGAACGCAAGAGGAATCCAGGCGCCATTAGCATGCGTCTGCCGGGTCAAGCTGTCTACATTTGGTACACCTTAAACGAACACTTGGGTATAATTCAGAAGTTAAATATGTGCATTGGCAATTGCAGACAAGTGCATGTAAGCAGGTATATGTGCATGCTAACATACGCACACGCACACATGCATAAACATACACACACGCACACGCACACACACACACACACACACACACACACACACACACACACACACACACACGCACACACATACACAAACAGCAGATAAAATGCGGCTTCTACAAGATCATTAAACTAGATTCACAAGAGCTAGACGAACGCTCTCATTAACTACCGGATACAAAATGGAGGACAGAGGATCCAACTCGTTCTTTTAAGATAAAAAAAAGCGACAGACCAGTCCCTTGTTGCAGGAAAAAAATAACAGAAAAAATCCCAAGACTCTTTAGCAACTTTGATAACATTGCTGGTCAACTTTCGACTCCTTAAGACGTCTCTGGTGCCTTAGAAGTTAGAAAAAAAAAATGAAAAACGAGTTGCGTCTACTCTCTATTGTAGTACGTTTCAAAATTTCTTTTTTTCTTCTTTTTTTTCTGTTTTTCTTATGGTGATGCGCTGTTGGGCCATGACGTCAGAGCACGATTTGTGAGAGAGAACAAAAAAAAAAAAAAAAAAAAAAAACGATGCATATGGAATATTCTTTATCATTATTTTTCTAATTATTGATTCGGCTAAAACACTATACATTATAATGTTTATAGATGGCATAAACATGTCTAAAGATCTTTTTTACACAGGTAGCCACAAAAAGCAACTGAACTCCAACGGATCCTCGATATCATTACACAGGGAATCGGATACTCCTTTCTCGTAGAAAACCACTCTCTCTTCCCCTATAAACAATCTCCCACACCCTTTTTTCCCTCCGGCTGCGAAAACCCCCTGAACAATGGGATCAAATTCTCTATCGAAGCCATCCGGAAACCACGGTGTGAACCCCCGGCGTTGCGCTGATGTTTTCTTGATTCTGGAGTCTATTGTCTCTACTTATTGTGCTTCGTCGCCTATAGCTTTGATTATTTTGTAGTCGCGGAATTAAGATTCTTCTCTCTCCTTATTGCCTTCGCTCATTATACTTTCTCTAAAAATAATGCAATTTCGAACGATAGAAAATAAAGTTTAATCTTTAAATGACAATGTTTGATAAATGAGCACAAACTACAACGATTACCAATTAACAATAAAAAAAAAAAATATCTTGCTTCGCTATATCCTCAAAACCTTCTCGTTTCTATTTTATTTTTATAATCTTTTCATCCCATCTTCAAGCGAATTACCGAGGACGACCCAGACATCTTTTATTATCACTGTTTCTTTTTTATGATTGTCATCATCTCTCTTTATATCTTTTCCCTATTTTTCTCTCTCACTGTCTAAGTTTGTCTGCCTGTCCGTCTGCCAGATTGTAAGTAGATCTGTTTCTGTCCGTCTATATGTCTGCTTTTCTAACTGTCTGTCGTCTATTTTCTCTCTCTCGCTCTCTCTCTCTCTCTCGCTCTCTCTCTCTCTCTCTCTCTCTCTCTCTCTCTCTCTCTCTCAACCCAACACCATCTTCATTTCTTTCCTTTTATTTCACATTCTCAGAGACACGCAACCCGACATGCTGCTGTTACTGCTAGACCCTGAAGACTCGTTTTTCAACACCGGTCGCCCTTGAGCAGCCCGGCTTGTGTGTGTGAGGCTGCCCGCCAGCGAGCTTACATGTAGGACAGTGAGAGACGTGATTCTTCTGTGACGAAATCAATAAATAAACGAATAAAAAAAGGAATATAAAATGAAAAGAAACGGACAATAAAAAGGGAGGCATGACAGGTGGACCATAAGAACGATGATGATGAAAATAATGGTCGAAAATAAACATAAGTGGACCGGTATTGCTTCACTCGCAAGAACAGAATCTTGTCCAAATAACGGAATAGCAAGTTGGGGAGAAGGAGAGAGACAGAGAGAGAGAGAGAGGCGGTGATGACGAAGAGGAAGGGAAGAGAAGGAGGAGGAGGTGAAAGGGGAAGGACAAAAGGCTAAAAGGGTAAAGAAGAAGGGATTTGGAAAGGATCTGAGGAAGGAGAGGAAGGAAGGAAGGGAGGAACAGAATGATCCACTGAATAAATGATGGGGAAAAGGAAATCACGGATAATGAAGGAGAGAGGGAATAAAAACAGAAGAGTAAAAGAAAACACACAAACAAAAATAGATAGGAGAAAACGAAGAGAAGCGAAAAGAACTAAAGAGGACGCAGAGGCAATTAGATTTAGATCAGAGGAGAAGCCACCCCCCTCCCCCCTCCTCTCTCCCCTACCCCCCTTTAAACAACTCTGGCCTTGAATCATTATCCGACTTGATTTAATCGCAATAACATTCAATCATGCAATTAAAGCGTATTGTTGATCATGCAATGCCGTGCACGCCT
>NC_051390.1:51563809-51578809 GCF_015228065.2 Penaeus monodon | reverse complement strand
TCACTATTTCGCATAAAATATATATTTTCTTTCCTATCACAGTCTCTATCCATCGTTTCTCTTTTTTTTCTCTATCTCCTTTCTCCCTCTTCTTAATTCTCTCTATCGCTCTTCTCCCTCTTCTTAATTCCCCCTCTTTCTTATATATATATATATATATATATATATATATATATATATATATATATATATATAAACATCTACCAATCACCAAAGGCTAATCAGCCACCAATCTCGAATCATCAGGAAAGAATTATTGTCACAAGAAAATTTATGGACTAACGGAACGAGAGAGAGAGAGAGAGAGAGAGAGAGAGAGAGAGAGAGAGAGAGAGAGAGAGAGAGAGAGAGAGAGAGAGAGAGAGAGAGAGAGAGAGAGGCTGATTTTGCTGTCTCACTTGAAGGACAGGACGAAGGAGAAGGGAGGAGAAAGATGGGAGAGAGATAAGAGGGAGGGAGGGGGGAGAAGAGAAAGGGAGAGAGAAGGGAGAAGGGAGAGAGATGAGAGATAAGAGAGAAGAGGAGAGGAGAGAAGAGAGAGATAACAGAGGGAGAGAGATAAGGGAGGATGGAGAGGAAATATGAGAGGAGGAAGAAGAGAGATAGGGAGGGAGAAGAAAGATAGGAAAGGAGAAGAAAGATAAAGAGGGAGGCGAGAGGTGACAAAAGAGAAATTGGAAGAAAACAGAAAAGGGTAGAGGAAAAGAGAAACGAAAAAGGAAAAAAAAAATAGAACTAAGATAAAAAGATAATGCGAAAGAGAGGAGAAAGAAAAAAAGAAGGTCACGTGTAAAGAGGAAAGGAGGACAAAGGAGCAAGGAGAAAGATAAATGTGAAATACAAAGATAAAATCAGATAGAAGGACAGAGGGAAATCTGATAAAAGAAGTAAAAATGAGAGAAGTTGAGTTGACGAAAATGTAAGAGAGAGAGAGAGAGAGAGAGAGAGAGAGAGAGAGAGAGAGAGAGAGAGAGAGAGAGAGAGAGAGAGAGAGAGAGAAAAAAAAAATTACGAGGATACGAAATACCCACAATTAGAATAGTGAAACTCCCTTAGGCCTACCCAGCAACACATCCCTACACACATTTTTCTGGGCAATTCTAACATGACCCGAAATGGAGGATGTGGAAGCGGGCAAGAAAGTGGAATCGACTTCGTTTATCTACCTTCTGTCTACCTCATATGGGTAGATACTTTCTCCTAATTGATATTATGCTTGGTGATGAGGGCATAAGCCTATAAATAGCAGGTAAGAAATGCGTCGAATTTAGGCCTGTCGAGGGTTTTTGTGGCGGGAGGGAAGGGAGGGAAGAGACAGGGAGAATGAAGGAGAGAAAGAAGTAGAGAGAGAAGGGGGAGGGGGAAGGAGGGAGGGAGGGAGGGAGGGAGGGAGGGAGAGAGAGAGAGAGAAGAGAGAGAGAGAGAGAGAGAGAGAGAGAGAGAGAGAGAGAGCGAGGGCAGGAGGGAAGGAAAAATAGATTAATGTCGTCACCCCCCCCCCAAAGAACCATAATGAAAGTGATGGATTTCTGTCACCGCGCAGGAAGGGGGCGGGGCGGTTATTCCCCTCCCTCCCTCCCTCCTCCCGTCCCTCATTTTCTTTCTTGCCCCCTCCCCCACCTCCACCTCCCTTACTGACCCTGACCAATCTCCTATTGGATGATTTGATATCAAGTTCTCACGGCCTGTCAATGACTGCAACACCTCCCCCCCTACACACCTCACAACCTCCCCCCCCCTCCGGGACTCCTTCCCACCCACCCGCGTTTGCCACACCTCCCCCCACGCCCCCCAGGCTATGCAATATTATGCCATCCGTGATTAAGTTTGCAATAGTAATCGTGAAGGTGATTATGGTATTGCAATTATGAGCCTCAGGGTTGCTTTGGACATGCGCAACCGTTCACAAGTACCGGACTTACTAACACACACACACACACACACACTTGTATGCTGTAACACATATACGCACAGGAGATTATATACGTGCACACATAAAAGACCTTACACATGGATAGAACACAAATATATGAGACACCTACATACAAACAAGACACACATACGCACATGCAACACACATTGAGAATATACAAAATATACATTTAAACTCTCCCCAATCTCTGTCTCTCTCTTTCCCTCCCTCCCTCTCTCTCTCTCACAGACTTCATTAACTCAGACACAAACAAACATACGCAGCAGTACACACCTCTCACTAAATGCCGCTAAAGTAGGCTGTGGGAACGAATCAAGAGTAAACAATGAAATAAACAAACACCAGGTGGCGTCTGGAGAAGAGAATGCATGAAGTTTATTGAGTAACTATGGCATAAAAATCCCCGGTGTTTTGTGGTGGTCCGGTGCAGCTCTTTCAAAATCCGAAACCAAAATGACCGTTAAGAGAATCCGTTAAATTCCGTTATGAAGAATGATGAACCGTTATATATAAAAAAAAATACAGGTACACAAACAGAAAGGACGACAGACACACTGTACAAGCACATATACCTATACACAAGAGAGAGAGAGAGAGAGAGAGAGAGAGAGAGAGAGAGAGAGAGAGAGAGAGAGAGAGAGAGAAAACATACGCATAAACCAACATACATTACACACAGACGCAGACACGCAACACACAAGAGCGAGAAAGCACACAAACAAACAAAGAAACGAACAAACGAACGAATTCACACGCCAACCGCTTCCGGTCCGGCGCGACAAAAGCGTTTCTAGTTCAGTGGGTTTACGATGTTGCTTAATTACTCTGTTGTCAATATTTTCTTAATTATTGTCTTAATCATTTCCCTTTACCAATAAATAGTATCGTTATTCTTACTTTCTGTGTTATCTGTTAGATGTTTTATCATTTTTCTTTACCAATGTTTATTATTTTCTTTAGTATCGTTATTCTTAATTATTGATATCTCTTTTTTTTTATTATCGTTTTGTCTAATCATTCATTATTTGTTACTTACTGATTGGAGGGAATGAATGGAAAAAGGAATGAGAGAAAGTGGGATAATTACGAAGAACAAGAAAGCAAACACAAGAAAAACTACCAAGAGGAAGATAATAAACATTGTGAAAGCAAGATATAACTATCTTATCTTCTCACATAACAGCAAACGAACACATAAGCGATAATAATAAAGGGGAATAAGAAAAGAGAGAGAAAAAAAAAGGTGTAGATTGATGTTGCAACATTGACTCAGCCGCTCCTTCTTGGCAACGGTTCAATGCAGAAAGAAAAAAGAAAGAAAAAAGAATAAAAAGGAGAGAGACAAAAAGGTGTTAAGGAGGGAGGGGGAGGGGAGGGGGGTATGAAAGGGGGCAAGGGTCACTTTTTAAGCGGCTTCATTTGCATAGGTTTCTAAAATCTATTCAAATCGCGTATTTCAATAGATGGAATTACAAAATAAATATTTCCGAAAACTCTGCTCATAATCAATAAGCAAAGTTATCCATACACTTGTCTGTTGTACGCCCTGTTACCTTCTATCGTTAATAACCACCTACTGTTAATTAAATTAGTAATATATATATATATATATATATATATATATATATATATATATATATATATATATATATATATATATATATAAGGACATTGCGAATCATATACATATATAAGAGCGTTTCTATCGTCATCTAACGTCCCCCTAAGGACATATTTTATACATTAGATAAAATATATTTACTCAAGACAATGAAAAATGTATGTCGGAGTAAAGACATTTCACGTCCTTCGGGACTGTTTCATATCGGGGAAATGTGTTAACGTCCCACGAAAGTATGAGAAGGTTTTAGGTCTCGAGATTTCAATTAAAGGTGATGTAAGAACAACCTTTAATGGCATTTTAGGCACCGGATGAGAAAGAATCTTTTTATCGTTCTCTCTCTTCTTTTAACTCTCTCTCTCTCTCTCTCTCTTTGTCTTTATCTTTTCCCCTTCTTTCTTTCAATCCTTCGTAGATTCCTTTTCGCATTCAAAAAAAAAAAACAACGTTTCTGCAAGCTGCTTCTCTCGTTTCAATCTCTCTCTTTCTCTTCCCTGGCAATGTTTTTATGCAAATCTCCCTGTATCTCTCAAACACTAATGACTGCATGAGTTTCACCGACTCTGCTTGCTGACTGCTTGCCTTTCTCTGGTCATTATGTATTCAGATAATTTTGGTCAACATTAAACAAACTTCTTGCGATCTCTCTCTCTCTCTCTTCTTAGCCTCGAGATGTCAGATTGGAAGACAGATTCCCAACGTCTTTGCTCTTTCGTAATTACGTTTCGTCTTGCAATCTCCTTTCCTGTCTCTTATTTCCTCTCCTCGTGCATCTCCGTAATAACTGTGTCTCTACTGTTTATAACTCTATTGCTTCTTTTAATCTCTTCCCTTTCACTTCTTTTATATAAATAAAAGGTCGAAAAATCTCTGGAAATGTAAAAGAAAAAAGAAAAAGAAAAAGAAAAGAAAAGAAAAATATGTTATCGTTATAAAAGATTGATAACCGACCGAGTTGTGACATATCTGCGCCTAAATAACTTGGCCTATTTTTTTCTCCCTAATGATCTAAACTGTCCAAGCGGCTTTCTCAAGAATATACAAGACGGCAACAGAGCGACTTGCATCAAGAGTCACGTTCGAACAAGCAAAATACCTTCTACTCCCGAGTAATTTTGTGTTCGTAGTTCCGGTTTGTGTAAGAGGGAGACAAATTTCTCTGTGTCACAGAGACAGGATCAATGTCTATTTTTATCCGTCCATTTGTATGTTCACGTTGCCCTGGCCAAATTCTTCCGCTCATTATGTTCCTTTCTAGAGATCAATATGAAAGAAGAACGCGGGAAAGTCATCATGGTCTCCACTGTTCGTCCCCATTGTAAACAAACCTCCCTTCAAAAAGGGCGGGAAAACAGTTAGCGCGACAGCGGACGCAACTTCGAAGAAAATGATTCGAACCTGGAAAGAAAATATCTCTTCCTGCCCCTAATTATAATTATCGACCCGGTTGAAAAAAAAGAAGGAAAAGAAACCATCGATCACGCCCACCCATCACGTACTTTCCAAGCTAGGGAGGAAAGGCAGGCCCGAGGCGGCGTTACGTCGTGTTTTCGAACACGACGTAGTGTTCCGAGGCAATGTGGTCGCCGTGAAGCCTCGGGCCTCACTCGATGACGCTTTTACGGCAAGTTGCCGTCGCCGGTCTCGGTCTCTAGGGCGCCGGCCGGTCTCAAAGGGGGGAAATGGGAAGGGGAGGGGGGCATACATGACCGGGAAGCGCGCTAGCCAAAGATCCGTTCATGTGGCTATTTACACGTAAGGGAAAACGCCCACAGCGCAGAAGAGGAGGAGAGGAGGGGTGAGCAAGAAGAAGAGGGGGAGGAGGAGGAGGGTAAACGAAAGAGGGGTGAAGAGGCAGGTAGGGAGAGGGGAGGGAAGGGGGGATTACGACTTGGTCACGACTTCCTGGCCTTCCCTTCCCTTCCCTTCACCCTCACTCCAGGGAACGGGTTTTGGTCCTCCAGATGGGCGTGGGGGGAGGGGGGTCACGCTGGAATGCGGCGGAGAAGGGGGGGAGGGGAGGGGAAACGAGGGAAGGAGAGAAAAGGGGGGAGGGAGGAGGGAAACGAAGGAAGGATAGAAGATGAAGTAACGGGAGACAAACAAACGAAGGAAAGAAAGGAAATGGGAGACAAACGAGGTAAGGAGAGAAGAGGGGGAAATGGGGGGGGAGGGGTGGGGACGAGGGAAACGAAACGAGGAAAGAAGAAAAGAGGGGAGGACTGGAAAGAACGCACAAGAAGGGAAATCGGAAGAGAACGCGCAAGGGAGGGAACGAAATGACGTCATGGCCAAAGGTCACGACCTCATACTTGTTTCGTGTCTGGTAATCGTTATCGAGACAAGATTCAGAAGTTTGGCGTATCTTTTCTCATTATTTAAAAATAAAACAAAACAAGTAAATGCCACTTTAGATGTTGACCCACACTTCTATACATATATATTAAGTTGGAATCTCAGTACGGAACACTCAAAAACATAAACACCCAAAAACTCTCTCTTTCTCTCATTCTCTCCTCCTCCTCATCTCTCCCATTCTCTCTCCTCCTCCTTCTTTCCCCCATTCTCTCCTTCTCTCTCTCTTTCTCTCACTCTCTCCTCCTCCTCTCTTCCATTCTCTCTCCTCCTCCTCTCTGCCATTCTCTCTCCTCCTCCTCTCCCCATTCTCTCTCCTTCTCCCTCACAAAGCCTATCCAACCGACCGTGCGCACCGTCCCTCATTCTCTCCCTCTCTTTCCTTTCATCAATTCCCTTCGGCCCAAAGAAACTCCCAAGAACATTCTCGAAGCGCAAGAACCTTTTCCTTCTTCCCAACGTCTTGAGGATTAGCTAGACTGGTCATGGATTTTTTTTTTTTATATATCATGGGCAAAATGTTCATGGAAATGTCTGTGGTTGAAGGCTGATGTCTCTTTGTTCCCTTGTGGCTCGTGTGTGTGTGTGTGTGTGTGTGTGTGTGTGTGTGTGTGTGTGTGTGTGTGTGTGTGTGTGTGTGTGTGTGTGTATGTGTGTGTGTAAGTTTTAGGATTTGTATTTGAATGTGAATGTGTGTTAGATTAAGTGTGTGCTTGAATGTGCGTGAATGAGAGTGAGAGTGAGAGTGAGAGTGAAAATGTGTGTTTAAGGGTTAGTATAATAATAAAAAAAAAGGTTTAAGGACTTCTAAGTAAGAGGTCGTCCAAATGACCCTTTGTTTGCATGGATGGCGGGTAGGCTTGCAACATCGAGAATTATGTGTAAATGTTTGTGTCCGTTCGGGCATATGTTAGCGTGGGCGTAGGGCAACATTAGACTCTGTGTGTGTGTGTGTGTGTGTGTGTGTGTGTGTGTGTGTGTGTGTGTGTGTGTGTGTGTGTGTGTGTGTGTGTGTGTGTGTGTGTGTGCGTGTGCGTGTGGCTTCGATTACACGACGGGAATCCAAGCATAAAAATCTTGATCCCTAACATCGGCAGTTCTCACCATTACAGCCCCTTTTCCCCGGCGACCTCCCCCCCCCCTCTCCCTCTCCTCCTTCCGACCGCCGTCATCATCACGGCCATCAGTGTTATCTCCTCATCGACCCCACCCCCTCCCCTTCATCCCCATCATCACTATCGTTATCATCACGACTCACGAAACGGAGAGAGCTCGCCTGCGTCGGCTCGTCAAAGACAAAGATGGTCGTGACAGTCTCAGTCGGTTGTCATGGCAACGCCAAGAGCAGCCCCCCACTCCCCCCTTTACCGAATCACGGCGGTAGAAACGTTTGCGTAAGACCAATGCCCTGTCGGAGAGTCGGCACGCGCGAGAGATTTTGAAACTGAAATCGATACACACACACACACACACACACACACACACACACATATATATATATATATATATATATATATATATATATATACATATATATATATATATATATATATATATATATATATATATATATATATATATATATATATATATATGTGTGTGTGTGTGTGTGTGTGTGTGTGTGTGTGTGTATTTTCATTTTTAAAATCTCTCAGCTGTTGTAACCATTCATTAAAACGGCGTATATGTAGGGGAATAATTAACGAAGAATAAGTAGAAGAAAAAAAGAAAAGACATAAAAAAATAATTAAAGAAACAACAAGATTTCATGACATGAAATTTATCAGTTCGCATTGCACCTTCTCCCTCGCTTTGCCTCATCAGCTTCACCGCTCTGTTTGTCCCGGTTTTATTATCCTCGCTTAGCACGCATGCGCACACCACAGAGGCAGTAACGAAGGAAATATTCAGCAGAGATGCATTTACGTAACTTTTGAATATTGGGAGCAAATGGCAATTTTCATGCACGAGTAAAAAAAGAGAAAAGTTCTGTAAAGTGTGAAAAGCACGGAAGACAAAATAAACGTGAATACTGGATGGAATTGTTTGAAAGATTTCGTAATTAACTAACAAAAAGGAGCGGGGAAATAAAGGTATTACGTCACTGTGTATTATCGAGACGTCCTTCCATCTAAGAAAGAGAGAAACACAAAGAAAAGATGAAAAAAGGTAAAGAAAAGGCACTCGGATCACTCCTTAACATAGCATTGAAATCACCAACGCTCCGCTCCGCCTGCCGGTCTCGTAAACACCCGTAAAGAAAGACTTACTGGCTATCTTCATACGGTAACAAAGGGATCATAAGGCTAAGAAACCGATAAACTCATTTTATAATTGATAAACATGTTTAACAAAAATGACGAAACTGGTAGATGTGTTATTTTATCGACACCAACAGGTGTTTCTTTCTTTCTGTCTTCATCTTTTTCTTTTTCCCGCGCAACTCAAGTACTTATAACTACCCTACCTACACTACGTATTTATAACTCACATACACACTCGGGAGAGAGAGAGAGAGAGAGAGAGAGAGAGAGAGAGAGAGAGAGAGAGAGAGAGAGAGAGAGAGAGAGAGAGAGAGAGGGAGAGAGAAGGAGAGAGAGAGAAACATCTCCACACTCGACATATTCTTTCCAAAGAATTCAAGCCTCAATCCGATCAAGGGAACACACCTCAAGAAGCCTTTCAAGACGCCAATCAAGAGACACTGCAACCTTGAACTGATTTTCTATTTCTTTCACGTGTTGCCCCAGCTGACTCACGCCCCCCCCCCCTCCCCAACCTCTCCCCCTCCCCCACGAGGAGTTCACACGCGTTCGTAAACACACCGAAGAAGAAATTAAAGAAAATTCGTCATATCAGGGTTGAGAAAGGGTGAGAAGCAAGGCCGCGGTGTTTGTTTGATTGACAAGTGGTGAGTGGACTGAGAAAACGCAAGACTGTGTGACTGAATTGTTTTCCTCAAAAGCCGTGAAGATTACATATAGGAATTTCTTTTATTGTTTCTAGTCTAAAGATACAGGATATTTCGAATGCTTAAAAGATGATGTGATTATTTAGATCAAAAGATGTGAATTTTTGTAATCGAAGATGAGGAAGGAAAAGGAGAGAAAAGAGAATGAACGAGGAAGAAAAAGAAGAAGAGGAGGAAGGAAGAATAAGAAGAGGACGAACGGAATCAGAAGATAAAGAAGAAGAAGAAGAAGAAAGATTGAACCTCTTACGAAAATCCTGTTTGCTCCATTTACCAGCGATACGGAGAGAAGGCGGGGTGGAGGGTGGGGGTAGGAATCAGCTGTTTTGGGCGTGCGTTGGCGAGCGTGAGTGAAGCAACGTTTCGGAGTGACGAGCGAAAAAATACGAAAGAAAGACAGAAAAAAGAAGTGAAATACACGTCTCTGATGGGTGTGTATGTTATTTATTTTTTTTTTTGTCTAAATGCCAATGTCAAAATCGACACCAAATCTAAAGTGTTATTAGAGAGATTCTAATTCCGAAGGAAGGAAGCGGATCATTTTTTTTATTCAAAATTATTCTTAAAACCACACCTGTTAACAAAATTCCACCACGCCCCGATTTTTAAAAAATAACAAATGAAACAAAAACATCACAACAAGACCCTGATCAATAACAAAATATCATCACAATATCACAAGGGCACAGCACACAAGAACAAGAACAGCAAGACCTTCAATCTACTTGCAAGGTGAAGAAAAATCGTCTCCAACAGAGAAAACAAAAGAAGATCGGACATGACCACTCGTAACAAGGACACCGAACGTATATCTATTTTTTCCCTCCCTCCCCCACCCCCCCCCCCCAAAAAAAAAGCGAGCAAATACGATTTTATTTTGAAAATTCATCGTTAACGCACGTCTCGAGGTCACAATTTGCAGCATCCCTACCTGGGTTAACCTTGGCTCAGGCTCTGTGTCCAGAAAAGGCCTGGGAATCCCCATAGAGTCAAAGAAAAAAAATTGTTTCTTGAAGGTCCTTTTGGACTGACCACGTCCTGAAACTCATTTTTTTTTCTTTATATTTTATTTCTCTGGTTTTGGGGAGTGGCCTTGGGTGGGTTGGAGTTATTGGTGTGTCCTTTTTAGTTGTCTGTTTCTCTTTGGCTCTCTCTGCCTCTGCTTCTTCGTTTTGTCTCTAATTTCTACATCTTTCTCGTCTCCTCTCTCCTCTATCCTCCTTTCCTGTTCATTACCCCTTTTATCTCATCCTTTCCTGTCTCCTCTTTCCACCCTTCCTGTCCGTATCTCATTCCTTTCTCCGTCTCTCTACCTATCTCATCATTCCCCCCTCCATTTTTCTCCACCCTTCCTGTTCATTTCTCCTCCATTCTCCCTACGTCCCTTTATCTGTCTCTCTACCTATCGCATAATTCCCATACGTCCCTTTATCTGTGTCTCTACCTATCTTATCATCTCCCTACGTCCCTTTATCTGTCTCTCTACCTATCTCGTCATTTACCCTATTCCGTCTCTTTCTCACGCCCACTTGCTTCTCCCGAGACCGACAGAGACAGGGCGTGGGCGAGGTCCTTCCCTGCCTGGTCCCCGCCCTGGTGACCAGTCCCTCCATAAACAGGTAACTCAGCCTTCTCATCCTCCTCGCCGCACCACCACTGTCCACTCTTTGTCTGTTTTCAACCCTTCCTTATGTCCCCGTGTTTTTATTTTGTGTGTGTGTGTTTTTTTAAACCCATTTCGTCGTCTGTTCTCAACCCTTCATTATGTCCCCGTGTTTTTATTTTGTGTCTGTTTTGTCCCTATTTCGCCATTTATCGACCTCTCCCTGTTAATTCAACTATTATAATACATAATTCTTAAAACCTTTCGATCTTTCCGTCTCCTTCTTCAACTCGAGACTATGACCTGTTCTCCGACTCCCTCCCTCTGCCTCGCGTCATCCTCTCCTATTTATGTTACTCTCTCTCTCTTTCTTACTCCTTTCTCCTTTCCTGCCTAGCCCTTCTAATACCCTCCCCCCCCCACCCGTTGTGTCCAGTTCCAAGCCCTTCTCCCACAGGTAAGCCTTTCGCTTTCCGACGACGCAGCAGGAAGTGGCGGTAGCAAGGAGGAGGGAGGAGGGAGGAGGAGGAGGAGGAGGAGGAGGAGGAGGAGGAGGAGGAGGAGGAGGAGGAGGAGGAGGAGGAGGAGGAGGAGGAGGAGGAGGAGGAAGAGGAAGAGGAGGAGGAGGAGGTGGTGGTGGTGGTGCAGGAGGAGGAGAAGGAGGGAGGAGGAGTGTAGAGGAGCAAGAATGGAGAAAGGAAAAGAAAAAGGAAAAAGAGAAGGAAAAGAAAAAGAAGAATCAGAAAAAAAACAAAAAAGACAAAGGCGAAGTAGAATAAAGTGTGACAGAAGGAATAAGGTAGGCTATAAAGGCTAAGACCGGAGAGAGGATGCAGCAGGAAAGGGTTACGAGGGAGCGAGAAGTGGGCAGCGTGGGGGGGGGGGGCAGCGAAGGGAGAGAAGGGGCGCCTCTGGTGATTCTTCTCCTATCCCACTTTCACTTTTACTTTCAGCGTCTGGGGCAGCGAAGAGAGAGAGAGAGAGCGTGTGAAAGGGACGGTGGAGGGGGAAGGGGGCAGGGGGGATGGAGGGAGGTAGCCGGGTAGGGGGTGGAGGCACAAGTCTTTTATTACCGAACATCCGACGGGGGGGGGGGGGTAGAGAGAGAGGGGGGGGAGAGAAAGGGGGCAACACACGGCAGCTTTCTAATGTCCACAGCGACCTTGGGTACGACAGCTTACAATGATGGGTATAAAAAAAAAAGTAAGGAATTTGGGATACATTACAGACGGAATGAACGAGAGAAAGCGGAGAAGGTCTTTTGTGGAGGAGGTAGATTTGACAATGATGCCCCCCCCCTACACCCTCCCATCACCCAAAAAATGAGAAAAGAAAAGAAAGAGAATTGCGAAATAGCAGATACAGAATCAGAGAGAATGGAGAATAAGGAGAAACAGAAAGAGAAAGGGATAGAGAGAGAGAGAGAGAGAGTGAGTGAGAGAGAGAGAGAGAGAGAGAGAGAGAGAGGGAGAGAGAGAGAGAGAGAGAGTATAGATCCATTAAATCAAAAGAGAAATGGACAGACAGGGAGACAGATCGAGGGAAAGAGGGCAGGAAATAGGAAGGAATCTCACTAGCTGGTTAAGGCCAACAAGCTTCTTATCCCGTTTCTCGCCAAGAAAACTAGGTTAATCCTCAAAACAGCTCGTTTAAATCGAAAAAAAAATCTCACTAACAACCCCATCCGTTAACACATCTAAAAAAGTACACATGCCCGTTACATACCAGCAACCTACGTATATATATATATAAAAAAAGAGAGAGAGATGTTATCGCCAACAGCATTTATAACAAACCCCAAACAAAAAGTGCCCCCAAAGGTGAACGGCGAATGCCCAAAACCCTTTCACTTTCCACTCCTCACTCGCTCCAGCCAACCTCACCCCCCCCCCCCCGCGCGTCCGCCATCTTGTCCCAAAGACCTGCTTTTTGTGATGGGTTTCAGGTCTGACGCTGGCTTGCCCAGGTCGGGGTCTCGGAGATATGGATGGTTCATCGCTGGTATATTGTTGCTGATGATCAGCGCCGTCGCTAATGGTCGAAGTCATGCAACGGAAGGGAACACCTGGCATATTTAGCATTACTTTTAACCGTTATTACCATACGTAATCATTATCATCTTGTCTTAGAGTCAAGCGCAATTTCAACGAAATCCAAGCCAGCTCTAGCGAAGTCAAGCTTTTCAGTTTGTTCCTCGGGATCACTAAATCGCGCGTGATAGGTTAGCCGCTTTGGTTAAGAAACCGTCTATCTTTCAACTCTGGACTTATAACAACACCTCTTAGTTGAAGAGAAGGGGGTGGGGGGGGTAGGGAGAGAAGGGGAAAGGGGTGGGGAAGAGGAGGAATGAGAAAGGGGGGAGGGGGTGAGGAGATTCTGGGAATGATAAGTGGATGTTCTAGTTTGGCGTCATTCGAATTACACCGACACGTGTTAACATTATATAACCTGCAACACACAACCTCTGACATTTCTTTTCCTGTCCCAATTTTCCTTTTCCTTTTCTTCGTTGAAAAAAAGGGAGAGAGAGAGAGAGAGAGAGAGAGAGAGAGAGAGAGAGAGAGAGAGAGAGAGAGAGAGAGAGAGAGAGAGAGAGAGAGAGAGAGAAAGAAACGAAAGATATATGATGCTGCACTTATTGTTTCGAATAATCATTGCTGAAAAGCTTGAGGGTAGGGGGGTAGGGGGGGGAGGGGAATGGGGCGACATGAAACACTTGAATATATAAGAGAAGACATTATAAGTCTGACAGTTGCAAAATCAAACCAGTTTCCGCTAGACTTGTTCGAGTTCGCTGATCGTAAAAAAGAGAGAGAGAAAAAAAAAAGAGAAAAATATTAAGCCACTACCTGACTCTTTAAAAAATCAAATGACTACGCCCTATTAAAAAAAAAAAAAAAGGAATGAAAGCAAAAAATTATGCATCTGTATCCTGAGTTCTAACATCCACACTACCTAGTAATCATGAGCTATTACCTGCACAATACCCAGTAACCGAGTAACATACACGTGTTACTGATCACCCGATGGCAACACCTTTCTCTCTCGTCTGACTCCTCCGTTAACTGGCTCCGACTTCGACTTGGTACTTGAGAAGAATAAAAACAGAAAAAAAAAGAGATCTCTCCGCAGTTTATATTTAAATATCTCAAGAACAACTTGTACGAGAAAGCAAAAAAACAAACATAAAATATAACAGGTAATGAATGTCGGCAGTGGATTTTTTTTTTTTTTTTTTTTTTTTAGTTTTCAGATTCCTAAAGGTAAAGAACTGATTAAACATTAAATGACGGTCTAATAATCATTACTTCTTTCAGATTCTTATAAGTAAAGAAGTAATAGATATCAATTAAAGAGAGCAGTTACGTTTTTATTTCTCTCTCTCTCCCTCTTTCTTCCAGGTTAAAATAGACTAAGAAGTACTCCGTTGGCTAGCAAGTGGCCTGGCCAAGAAAAAGCCATTGGAACAAGGCCCGGTGCCCCGTTACCTAACAGTCTGGGCAAGTGAGTCTGCTTGGAGCGCCGGCCTGATGCTGTCGAGGTGCTGGGGGAACAGACCTTTCTAAAAGCCTCTGATACATACATACATGCATACGTGCAGATCCTTACATGTATTGAGCTAAACGAATAAAAACGTGTATACATATATATAGAAACAAATACATAAACACACACACGAATATCAAGACATACACACACACACTCTCTCTCTCTCTCACATTTATACATGCCACGCACACGCACACAGCCGTGGGTAAAAGTGATCGGATGACAAACCCCAGAATGGTTTGTGACAATTGCCTTTTATGTGAATCTGTGTCCGTTCTCGTCATTGTAATTCTAAGATTCATCTCATGGTTATGTAATGTGACCTACAGATTTTATTTCTCTCGTAAAATTTAAGAAATGAGACCCATTAACGATATCAAATCTAGACAAGAATTATGGACAAGGTTGACAATGACCAGAAGCTCCCTCCCGAGAAAAAAAAAAGTATTTGGAAATTCCTCGTCTCACAGGAAGCTAATTTCTTCTGGGTGCTGAAACGACCTGCCTGATCAGACTTCCTTTCACTCCCGCCGGAATTATAGGTCTTCGGGCACAGGTTCTCTCGCTCTCCCTCGAGAATGGCCGCTCATGAATGGTCTTTTTTTGTGCTTATCTTTTCCTTGTTCTTTGGGGGTTTAGTTATTGTTGCTTTTCGTTTTTTTTATTTAGATTTTTTTAGTTATTTGTTTTAATGCTGCACTCTGAATATTTTCGTTTCAATTTCCTTTTCGTTTGGTGTACGTGATTATTCCGTTATATTCTGAGTTGGTTTACAGTGAGAAATTTATGGGCTTTGTAGGTCAGTGTTTCACTCTCCCCGATTTAACGATCTTTCTGTTTCTTTCCCTTTCTCCCTTTATTACTAGCGAAATAACTAGTCTGACGCCTATACAACCGCAGCCGAAGAGAGACAGATGGCACAGCCACACCCAGACAAGAGGCACCCGACCTCCCTTCCTCCGTATGTG
>NC_051390.1:51548809-51551309 GCF_015228065.2 Penaeus monodon | reverse complement strand
AAAGGAAAAAGGAAATGACGTAAGAATTAAAATGAAGAAAAATAAAAATAAAAATAAGCGAAGAAAAGGGAACTCAACGTAGAACAGGGTCATAAGAGGAACGATAAAGATGGAATAAAGAGACAGATAAAGAGAGGGAGAGGCAAAGGAGGAGCAGAAGGAGCCGTTAGTATCCTGAAGAAGGGGGGGGGGGAGGCAGGAACTTCTCCGTGTCTTATTAATAGCGTTATTTTTTTGTCTTCTCCTTCTTTTTTTTTTCTTCTTCTTCTTCTTATTATTATTATTGTAATTATTATTATTATTACTATTATTGTTATTATTATTATTATTATTATTATTATTATTATTATTATTATTATTATTATTATTATTATTATTATTACTATTATTATAATTGTCATTATTATTATTATTATTGTTATCATTATTATTATTATTATTATTATTGTTATTATTATTATTACTATTATCATTATCATTATCATTATTATTATTATTATTATTTCTTTTCCTTGTTCTTTTTATTGAAAATTACTTTGTTTCTCTCCCTCTTTCTTTCTTTTTTCTGTTTCCTCATATATTATCTTGTCCCCTTTTTCTCTGTATTTTCTCTTTCCTTTATCTTTCCGCCTCTTCTTTCCACCTTCTTTTATTTCCTTTTATCTGTCTTTCCCTATTGGTTCTCTTCCTCTCTCTCTCGTTCACTCTCTTCTCTTTTATCACCTTTTTCTCTTCCCTTCTTCTGTCATTTTCCTTCTCCTCTTTCCCTCTCGTTTTTACTCTATTTTCTTTCTTTAACCTCCATTTTCTCCATCTCCCTCTCCTCTCATCTCCTCTCTTCCTATTCCTCTCCTTCATCTTTCCTTCTTATTCTTTCTTCTTCCTACGTCTTTCCCTCCCTATCTCCCTTCTTTATACTCCTCGTCCCTCTTTATCCCTCGCTTTTCCCTTCTCCCTTCCCCCCCCTCTTTCTCTTTCTCTCATCTCTCTCTCACTCTCTCTCTCTCTCTCTCTCTCTCTCTCTCTCTCTCTCTCTCTCTCTCTCTCATCTCTCATCTCTCTCTCTCTCTCTCTTACTCCTACTGCTGCTGCTCCTCCTCCTCCTCTCCTCCTCCTTCTCCTCCTCCTTCTCCTCCTCCTCTCCTCTCCTCTTCTCTCCTTCCTCTTTATCTCCCTCCTTCCCCAGACCCTGATCTCTCGACATGCAATCATTTCTTATCACAATCGTCATTATCACAAATTGGAACAGCGTGGGTCGTTTAAGTCACGAGCAAAGTAATGGGGAAAAAAATAGGCGATTTCATTAATGTAATTGATATAAAGGAGATGTATCGTTTTTTTGTTGTATTTTTTTGTTGTTGTATCGTGATTTAGAAGATAGGGAAATAGAGGAAAGGGGGATAAAAGGAAGAGAGGGGAGAAGGATGGAGGAATAAAGGATTGAGAAAGAATGTGGGAAGAAGAAGAAGAAGAAGAAGGAGGAGGAGAAGAAGAAGAGGGAGGAGAATAAGAATAAGAATAAGAAGGAGGAGGAGAAGAAGAAGAGGGAGGAGAATAAGAATAAGAATAAGAATAAGAATAAGACTAAGAATAAGAATAATAAGAAGAACAAGAATAAAGAAAAAAAAAACTATAATGCAAACTAAAAATTAAAAGATAAAAAAAAAAAAAAAAAAAAAAATATAGAGACAATAAAACAGGGAAGAAGCCAATGAAACGAAGAGATGATAAACAACTTTGTGGTTAGGATTTTTAAGCTGCGTCATAATAACTGCGAGATTTTACGTAACGCTCTTCGCTTATTTGCAGGTTGGTTTATCTGGGGGATATATTATGTACGTTTTTTGGGGGGGGATTTCCATTTATTTTGGTATTTTTTTAGATTATTTTGAAACGTTTTGGTTCATTTTGGGATTATTTTGAAACGTTTTGGTTCATTTTGGGATTATTTTGAAACGTTTTGGTTCATTTTGGGATTTTCATACATTTTAAATGATTTTGAGATTATTTTGATACATTTATGTTTATTTTTGGATAATTTTTAAAAATTGGTTTATTTTTGTCATTTCTAAACATTTTGATTTTCTTTTTTAACTTTTGGTTTATTTTTGGATTTTTTTTTTATATTTCTTATTACATGGAAATAATTTGATCTATTTGAAACATTTTGATCATTTTTGTATTATTTTGAAACATTTTAGTTTATTTTTGGATTATTTTGAAGCACTTTGGTAATTTTTTTTTGATTATTTTGAAACTTTCTGTGTATTACTGAAATTAATTTGTATTCACGTTCGTGTATTTTGTATTGTATTTTGTATTCACGTTCGTGTATTTTCACGTTCGTGTATTTGGTGAATTTTTGTCTTAATGTGATGCCATTTGGTCTTTTCTTTTGTTTGTTTGTTTACTTAGATTTTTTTTTTTTTTACTCCAGATTGGTTTTGGGAGAAAGGGTAAAATTAGACAGAACGAGAGAGAAAGATGAATTTATATATAT
>NC_051390.1:51536309-51543809 GCF_015228065.2 Penaeus monodon | reverse complement strand
CCCCGCCTCTTCACTATCACTTCGATGGTGAGGATAGCGAGAAATTGAATGTAGATTATGAGAGATATAGTGAATTACAATGGAGATATTTCTGTTACATGAGATATTTTTGAAGGGAAATGCTAATAAAGACAATGGCGATGATGGCAGTGATAATGATTCTTACTATCGGATGCCAGTGACCTTAAAAAAATATGACGAAGGAAAAAAAAGAGAAAAAAAAGACAATAACGGCATTTGGTGACTGAGATGAAGATCCCATCTCCAGACGCAGCCATCCGGGATCCAAAGGGGAAAAAGGGAAAAGGCAAAAAATTTTTCATTCCTTTAAAAGTTTTCCTTTTATTTGGGAAACAAAAAAAAACAGAAAAAATAAAAAGGGGAACTCTCTCTCTCTCTTTTTCTCTCTTTCTCCTCTCCTTCTCTCTCTCTCTCTCTCTTCTCTCTCTCTTCTTTTCTCTTCTCTCTCCTCTTCTTCTCTTCTTCTCCTCTCTCTCTTCTCTCCCCTCTCTCTCTCTGTCCTTTGTTGTCTTTTGTTCTGTCTTCTCCTCTCTCTCTTCTCTCTCTCTCTCTCTCTCTTTCTTTCTTTTCCTTTTCCTCTCTTTTTTTCTATTTCTTTTCCCTCTCTCCAAAAATCAATTTTCTTCGTCTTTTTTTTTTTCTTCTTTTCTTCTTTTCTTTTTCCCTTTTTCCTTCTTCTTCTTCTCCCCTTTCCCTTTCTCAAACAAATTTTTTTAAATTTAATTTTGTCCAAAAAGACTGTGCAAAGAATTTTTAAACCAACAATTTTTCATTCGTCGAGAGAAAAAAAATTTTTTAAAACCCGTGTTTCCAAGGAAAAAAGGGGGAGGGAAGAAGAAGTAGAAAAAGGGAAAAGGGGAGGAGGGAAAAAGAATTTAGAAGAAGGAAAGGGGGGGAAAAGGGAAAAAAGAAGAAGTAGAAGAAGGAAAAAAGGGGGGGGGGAAAAGAAAAAAAAGGAAAAAGGAAGGGGGAAAAAGGAAAGGGAAAGGGGGAAGAAGTAGAAGAAGGAAGAGGAGGAGGGAAGAAGAAGTAGAAGAAGGAAGGGGAGAAAGGAGGAGGGAAGAAGAAGTAGAAGAAGGAAGAGGGGGGGAAAAGAAGAGAAAGAAGGAAGAGGAGGGGGGAAAAAGGAAGTAGAAGAAGGAAAAAAAAAGGAGGGAAAAAGAAAAAAAGAAAAAGAAGGAAGAGAAAGAAGGGAAGAAAAAAGGGGTAGAAAAAGGGAAGGGAAGAAGGGGGAAAAGGGAAAAAAAAGGGGTAGAAGAAAGGAAAAAGGAAGGGGGAAAGGGGGAAAAGAAGAAGTAGAAAAAGGAAGAGGAGGGGGGGGAAAAGAAGAAGTAGAAGAAGGAAGGAGGAGGAAGAAGAAGTAGAAAAAAGGGAAAAGAGGAGGGGGGAAAAAAAAAAGTAAAAGGGGGGGAAAGAGGAGGGGGGAAAAGAAGAAGTTAGAAGAGGAAAAAGGGGGGAGGGAAAAAAGAAGTAGAAAAGGAAGGAGAGGGGGAAAAGGGAAAAAGGGAAGGGAGAAAAAGGGGAAGAGGAGGAGGGAAGAAGAAGTAGAAGAAGGAAGAGGAGGAGGGAAAAAGAATTTGGGAAAAAAAGGAAGAGGAGGAGGGAAGAAAAAAGTAGAAGAAGGAAGGGAGGAGGAAAAAGAAGAGAAAAAGGGAAAGGGAAAAAGGGGGGGGGGGGAGGGAAGAAAAGTAGAAGAAGGAAGAGGAGGAGGGAAGAAAAAGTAGAAGAAGGAAGAGGAGGAGGAGAAGGATGAACGGAATGATAAGGGGGAGAACAGAATAAGTAAAAGGAGAAGAATAGAGAAAATATGACGGAGAGGTGGCGGAGAAGGAAGAATGACGAAGAGAAAGATTAAAAGAAGAAAAAGGAAAAATATGGATAAAATATGATGACAACGAAGGAAAGTAAGTAGAAAAGAAAGAAAGAAGGATAGAAAGAAAGAAACAAACAAACTAGCCATGATCAAGCGGCCATCTTCGAGACATCTTGAGGAAAATTCCAGAGAAGAACTTTTATTTTGTCTAACTTTCTTCTTTCCCTTTTTTTTCGGGATTTTGTTTTGCATCACTTTCATCTTTGCTTCTCTTTATTTATTTATTTATCTGTCGTTCTTTTTCTTTCTTTTTTTTTTTTCTTTTTTCTTTTTTTTGGCTACACTATTATTATCTTTTTACTATACCATTTAAGTAGTTTTTTTATCGTCTTGTTTTTATCTCTTACACATTTATCCATTGTTTCCATCATTATTCTTTCTGCTAACGATTATCTACTCAAGTATTTGCTTTGGTATTTGACACTAATTAATTCTTAGCAGGTAATCGTCAGTAATCAATTGATAATAAGTTAACGTGTACTATAAGTATCTTCGTATTATCTGAACCTCGATTACTGCTTTGCAACAATTCATTTAGCAATTTTTTATTCCATGCAGTGAAGTGCAAAATTTTCTGCCTTGGGTTTATGCAATACTTTTAATTTTACGTTATTTTATTGAAACACTTAATTTTTCCCTAATTCCCTTTCCCCCTTTCACAATTTTGAAAAAAAAGTTTAGGTTTTCTTTTCGTTATGAGTATAACGAAAATGTGAGAGGGGGAGGGGGAAGGAAGGAGGGGGAGGAGGAGGAGGAGGGAGGAGGAGGAGGGAGTGGAATGGAAGGAAGGAGGGGGGAGAGGAAGGGGAGGAGGGAGAAAGATGGAGGAAGGGAAAGGGATTTTGGGGGTAGGGGGGGGGAAAGGAGGGGGGGATGAGATGAGGGGGGGGATTTTGAGCCCGCGTAAGTAGGGATCCCAATACCTTTTTTTAAACCCTTTTTCTTTTATGGGGTGGTTTAAAACGGGGGTGAGATGAAGAGAGAGAGAGAGAGGGGGAGGGGAGAGAAGAGGAGAGAGAGGAGGGGGAGAAGAGAGGAGGGGAGGGGAGAGGGGAAGAGAGGGAGAAGGGGAGGAGAGGGGAGAGAGGGGAGAGAGAAAAAAGATAAAAAGAGAGAGGGGAGGGGATTTTAGGGAGAGAGAGAGTTAGGGGAGAGAGATTGGAGAAGAGGAGGAGGAGAGAGAGAGAGAGAGAGAGAGGGGAAAAAGAGAGAGGGAGAGAGAGAGGGGAAGAGAGAGAGAGAGAGAGGGGAGGAGAGAGGGAGAGAGAAAAAGAGAGAGGGGGACGGAGGGAGAGAGAGGGGCGGGGAGAGAAAGAGAGAGAGAGAGGAGGAGAGAGAAGAGAGAGAGAGGGGGGGGAGAGAAAGAGAGCAGAGAGAGAGAGGAGAGAGGGAGAAAAAGAGAGAAAAGAGAGGGAGGGGGGAGAGAGAGGGGGAGAGAAAAGAGGAGAAGAGAGAGAGAGAGAGAGAAGGGGAGAGAGAGAGAGAGAGAGAGAGAGGAGAGAGAGAGAGAGAGAGAGAGAGAGAGAGAGAGAGGAGAGAGAGAGAGAGAAGAGAGGGGAGAGAGGGGGGAGTGAGGATGGGGAGAGAGAGAGAGGGGAGAGAGAGGAGAGAGAAGAGAGAGAAAAAGAGAGAGGGGAGAGAGGGCGAGAAAGGGGAGAGAGAGAGGAAAAGGAGAGAAGAGAGAAGGGGGAGAGAGAGAGAGGAGAGAGAGAGAAAAAGGAGAAAAAGAGGAGAAAGAGAAAAAAAGGGAGAGAGAGAAAAAAAAAGAAAGGGAGGGGAAAAAAAAAAACAAAAAGGGGGGAAAAGAATTGGGGGAAGGAAAAGGGAGAAAAGAAAAGAGGAAAAGGAAAAAGAAAGAGAAATAACGAGGGGAACAAAGAGAAGAAGAAAGGAAAAGAAGTGAACCCCCAAAAAGGGGGGGGAAAAGGGGGAAGTAAAGGGAATTTTGGAAAAAAAAAAGGGGGGCCTTCCCCTTTTTTCCCGGGGGAAAAAAAAAAATTATTTTTCTGTCTTTGGTTAAACCCGGGAGAAAAAAAGGTTGTTTGGGTAATTTTTTTCCGATTTCCCCATTTTGTTGCCCTGATCTTTACCTTCGTCCCCCTTTTTTTTTATTCCTTTTTTCTTTTATTTTTTTCGGGAAAAAAAAGGGCCCCCCAAAACCTTCCCCCTTTTAAAAAAAATTTTCTTATTCTTCTTATTCTTTTCCTTCCTCTTTTTCTTTCTTTTCCTTTTTCTTTTTTCCCAGTTTTAAATTCCCCAAATTTTCTTTGTTTTATTTCCAATTTGTAAGCGGGCCCCTTTTTAATGCCCCTTTTTTTCCCCTTTTCTTTTTTTTTCAAAAAACGGGGGGGAAAGGGAGCGCCCTATGGGTTTGAAAAATTTTTTATCTCTCTTTCCCTTTTTTTTCGATCGCTGACCCCTTTCTCTCTTTCTCTTCGCAATTCTTCTTCCCTTTCTTTCTTCTTTTTTTTTTTTTTTTTTTTTTCCCCCCCCCCCCCTCTCTCTATTTTTTTTTCTCTCTCCCCCTCTATCTACCCCATTTTTTTTTTTTTTTTTTTTTTTTTTTTTTTTCCCCCCCCCCCCCCCCCCCCTCTCTTTCCCCTTCCCTCTTTCCCCCCCTTTTTTCTCCCCTTTTTCCCCCCTTTTCGCCCTTTTTTGGCTTTTTTGAAGAAAAAGAAGAAGGAAAGGAAGAGAAAATGGAACAGAAGGAAGGATGAGGAGAAGAAGACAGGAAACACATAGACGAAGACGAGGAGGAGAGAGGAAGAGGAAAAGAGGAAGAGAGGGAAGGAAGAAAAGAGGAAGAGAGGAAGAGGAAAAGAGGAAGAGAGGAAGAGGAAAAGAGGAAGAGAGGAAAAGGAAAAAAAGAAGGAAGAAAGGAAAAGAGGAAAAGATTAAAAGAGGAAGAGAGGAAAAAGGAAAAAGAAGAAGAAAAGAGGAAGAGAAGAAAAGAGGAATAAAGTAACGGAGGAAACGAGGAAACGAGGAAGCACAAAAAGCGAGAAATAAAGCCGACAGGCGCCAAGTCAACACGGGATGAGAGAAAGAACATCATATTCATCCCTCTTTCTCCTCCTCCCCTTCCTCTTCCTCTTCCTCCTCTCCTCTTCCTTTTTCTTTCATTCTCTTCTCCTCCCCCTGTTCTTCGTTTCTCTCCTTCTCACTTCCGGTCACGATCCTCCTTTTTTGCTCTTTTGTTTTCTTCTTATCTCCCTCCTTCCTCTCTCTTCCTCCTCCTCCTCTACTCTGATTCCTTTTTCTCTCCGTCTTCCTTTTTCTCCTCTTCTTCCTTCTCCTCTCCTCCTTTTCTACCATCTACCTCTTCCCTCTCCCACTTCCCTCCTTCTCCTCCTAATCCTTCTTCCTCTTTCTCCTCCATCTCTATCATCCTCCTTCTCCCACTCTTTCCTTATCTCTCCTTCTTCTTTCTGCCTTTCCTCCTTCCTCCTCCTTCCTTCTCTCCTTCCTCCCAATTCTCCTCCTCTTTCCTTCTCTCCTTCTTCTGTTCGTCTCTCTCCTTCCTCCTTCTCTCTGCCTCCATCTTTCTCTCTTCCTTCCTTCTCTCCTTCCTCCTTCCTCCTTCCTTTCGTCCCCTTTCTCCCTTCTCCTCCTACTCAAAATTTTCTCACAAGAAAAAAAGAAAAAGAAAAAAAAAGTCAGTTCTCATGACAACCTCACTGTCACTGTCAAGTTCGTTCTTATGATAAAAAAAGAATTGAAGATTTAGAAGAAAAACATCGGTAAAAGAAGATGAAAAAGACAAAAGGGAGAAAAAACGGAGAAGAGGAAATCGAAGAAGAGGAAGAAGCGCAGAGAAGAAAAAAGGAGGGAGATGAATAATAAAAATGGAAGAATAAAAGTGAAAAGAAAGAGGTGAGAGAAAGGCGGAGAAGAATGTACTGTACACGGTTGACGGTACTTGAATTATGTGTGCGTGTACGTGTGTGCGTGTAATTGTGTGTGCGTATTTTTTCGCGCTGGTGTGAGTTATTTTAGGAGTGCACGAAACAGTAAGACAGAGAGAGAGGAGAGGAGAGAGAGAGAGAGAGAGAGAGAGAGAGAGAGGGAAAGGGGGCGAAGGGTAAGTGGTAAGAGAAAAGAGAGAGAGAGAGAGAGAGAGAGAGAGAGAGAGAGAGAGAGAGAGAGAGAGAAAGAGAGAGAGAGAGAGATACACAGAGATAGAAAAGAGACAGAGAGAGAGAGAGAAAGAGAGAGAAAAATGCCTAGAGAAAAAAAACAGAAAGACACAGACAGATAGAAAAAAGACTTAAACAAATATTAACGAAAAATAATAAAAAACAACAACGATAATATAAGATCTAGAGATAAGACAGCTTACCTGAGAAAGAGGTGAAGCGAAGAAACAATAAAGACGGAAAGAAGTGGCAAAGAGAGGCCATGAGAAGGAGGTAAGGAAGGGAAAGGGAGAGAGAATAAGACGAGAGGGAATAGAGGAAAGAGGATATGGATAGAGGAAGGGAAATGATGTAGGTGAGAGGGAAGGGAGATGGGTAAGGATGGGTAAGAAAACATGAGAGGTGTTAGGGAGGACGAAGGAGAGGGAAAAGGGGATGAGGGATAAGGAAAGATAAGGGGGAACGAGGGAGAGAGAAAGGGGCGGTGGAGGGGAAAAGGCAGAGGCAAAGGAAGAGGGGATAGGAGGAGAGAGGGAGAGGGAAAGGAAGGGGCGAAGGAGTAAGAAAGGTAGGAGAAACGGGGAGAGAGGTTAGGAGGGGAGAGGGAGAGGGAATAGGTGAAGAGGGGGTAAGGAAAGATAGAAGGAGGAGGTAGGGATAATGAGGGAGAGAGGGTAGGGAAAGGGGGCAAAGGGTAAGTGGTAAGAGAAGAAAGATGAAGAGGGAAAGAGAAAGGGAATAGGAAGGAGAGGAAGCGGACGGGGAGAAGGAGAAAGTGAAGGAGAGAGAGATACGTACGAGAAGAAAAGACACAGTGAGAGAGATCAGAGTTATGAGGCCGGATGCGAAGAAAAAGAAATTTAAACATGCAAATTTCTGTGACCCCCCTCTCTCCGTCCCTCTCTTTCCCCATTTTGCTGCCCTTTTTGTTCCTCTCTCCTCTCGTCTTCCTTTGGGCTTCCTTACACGCACGCACACACACACCCACAACACCACACACACACACAACACACACACCCCAACACACACACAAAACCCACACACACACACCAAAAACACCACACACACACCACACACCCCAATTAAATAAATAAAAAAAAATAAAAAAAAAATTAATATACAAAAAATAAATGTTTTAAATATTATTTTATTTTAATTTATAGAGGGTATTATATAAAATATAATAATATATATTATATATATATATAATTATATTATATATATATATATATATATATATATATATAAATAATAATATATATAAACACTAAAAAAGCATAACACGGACGAATCGTTGCTTGATCCCGTTAAAAAGAAAGATATAGATCTCGATCCAACGTCAAGTAGTCTTAAGAAATTGGATCATCTGTGGATCACTAATGGGTTTGGATCTTATCGGTGCAATAAAAAAAAGAAAGGGGCGGGGGGGGGGGGGGGGGGGGGGAAAGGGGAGGGGGAGAAGGGGGAGGG
>NC_051390.1:51499074-51501574 GCF_015228065.2 Penaeus monodon | reverse complement strand
ATACACGCACACACATACACACACGCACTGATACATGTGTATAAGTGTGTGTGTGTATGTGTGTGTGTGTGTGTGTGTGTGTGTGTGTGTGTGTGTGTGTGTGTGTGTGTGTGTGTGTGTGTGTGTGTGTGTGTGTGTGTGTGTGTGTGTGTGTGTGTGTGTGTGTGTGTGTGTGTGGTGTGTGTGTGTTAGAGAGAGAGAGAGAGAGAGAGAGAGAGAGAGAGAGAGAGAGAGAGAGAGAGAGAGAGAGAGAGAGAGAGAGAGAGAGAGAGAGATCCACATCCTGGTTGAGAAACAAAGGGGAGAGATGATGAGTAAAACGATGATATAAATGGGTGCGTGAGATAGAAGAGGGAGATAAAATATTAAGAAAATGCTAGTTGTGTTAATATAAAGATAAACAAGTATATACTCTCTTTGATGTGTATATTGGGGTGTTTTTATTTCTCTTGCTGTTGACACACGCATTCACACACAAATAAAATTTTATGTGCGTGTGTGTGAACATACAAACTCGTAAACTTTTCAAACCCTCTTTTTAACGTGACTTTTTCTCACGGGACAGTAAGCAGAGCTATAACAAATGAACCCGAGGTAGACATCAGTAATCACGCTATCTGACATATAGGCAACAATAGCCCTAATGAATATTGTTTTCTGTAACCTTCAAAATTCGCCACAATAAATTCACCTCGTGGGTTTTCAAGCGGTCAGCGAAGCACTCAACCTCGCATTTGTTTTTTCTTTCCATTTCTTAAGAATCAGAACTGTAATACAAAAATTTAAAACAATAGTTTATTGTATATTTGTAGGAAATGATTTAACCCCGCGCGCGCTGATTTGACGGCCGCTTCCACTGTCTTCTTGTCCCCTGCAATTTTCAGGAGTAGCGAGGCGCCTGTATTTTTTTTTTATGGCCTATTTAAACATGGATCACCGCGTATTTCCGCATCAGAGACGGGAGACCACTGCTTTTCTCTCTTTTATGATCAGTAATTTGAGAAATCTTAGAAAAGCGGAGAGAAGAGGTAGACCTACGATACGAGTAATAAAAAGTGGGTTGTTCTGGATTTTCAGGAGGTAAACAGATCAAGGTTAGAGAAACAAGCGCATTCGCAAACTCACACAATCAGGTAGAGACACACCGACATATACACCTGGAAACATATTCTCAAAGCCTTGGTTGAATTGTAATTTTCGGAATAATAATAATAGTAAAAAGACACACACACACACACACACACACACACACACACACACACACACACACACACACACACACACACACACACACACACACACACACACACACACACACACACACACACACACACACACACACACACACACACAAGCACAAGCACACAGACACACACACACACACACACACACACACACACACACACACACACACACACACACACACACACACACACACACACACACACACACACACAAGCACACACACACACACAAACATTAATTCACTGACAACACGAAACAAAATGGTAATAACAGTCGTAACTATATTGCCTTTTTGCATGACATACCATTTATTACCAAAAAAAAAAAAGACCATTTTCTTTATGAGTTTTGTTACCATCATCCAGAAGTGACATGGTATTATAGTCGTCCTCTATCATTTAAAAAGTGATAAGCGTTTTTTTTTTTTCTTTATTATGAGTATCGTGTCCTTGTCTCATCTGTATAGTATGTGGACGTTGTACGTATGTTTTTCTCACGGTCAAGCTTACGATCATTAAAATAAGGCGAATCGACAATCCTCAGAGGAAAAGAAAACGTTTAGAACTGGGGCTGCAACAAGTAAACAACAATAATGATGATGATGATAAATAGATAGAAAATAACTTATTGAATGGGAAAAAGAGGGTAATGGAGGAGGAGGAGGTGAGGAGGAGGAGGAGGAGGAGGAGGAGGAGGAGGAGGAGGAGGAGGAGGAGGAGGAGGAGGAGGAGGAGGGGGAGGAGGAGGGAGGAGGAGGAGGGGGAGGAGGAGGAGGAGGAGGAGGAGGAGGAGGAGGAGGAGGAGGAGGAGGGGGGGGGGTGGAGGTGTTGGTGGTGGTGGTGGTGGTGGTGGTGGTGGTGGGGTGGTGGTGGTGGTGGTGGTGGTGGTGGTGATGATGATGGTGATGATGATGATGATGGTGATGGTGATGATGGTGATGGTGATGGTGATGGTGATGGTGATGATGATGATGATGATGATGATGATGATGATGATGATGATGATGATGATGATGATGATGGTGGTGGTGGTGGTGGTGGAAGAAGGAAGAGGAGACGGAAGGAGGAGGAGGTGGTAGAGAAGAAGAAACAGAAGAAGAAATGATTAATACCTGTTCTGTCCTTGATTCACATAACAGTCAACTTGAACTTAAACTCCACAAGGCGACCACAGCCCTGAAATGCCATCACATGCGAAATAATAATAAAAAAAGGAAGACGAAAAATAAAAAAAAATACATAAGTAAAGAAACTGA
>NC_051390.1:51475577-51478077 GCF_015228065.2 Penaeus monodon | reverse complement strand
CCTCTTTCTCTGCTTTGCCTTTCCTCTTCCTTCCTCTCTCTCCCACTTTTCCTTTCTTTCCCATCTCTCTTCCCTTCCCCCTCTCCCTCTCTCGCCTCTCCCTCCTTCCTCTATCTCCTTTCCCCTCTCCTCCCTTCGTCTATCTCCTCTCCTCTCTCCCCCCATCCCCTATCCCCTCCCCCTTCTTCTCCTCCCCATGACACCTAACAAGCGACGCAACTTTGCAATTAAGAGAGAGATAAAAAAAATCATATGCAACTCTAGCGGCTTTGTTGCAAAGAATTCCTGTGCGTGTTGGCTTTCCCTCTCGACTTCTTGGTGTGTTTTGTGATTTTAATGCTTTTGGGGCCTATTTATGCCGTTTTTTTTTTTTTTTTTTTTTTTTTTTCAGAAGTAGGGATAGTGGTTTGCACAGGTACGCACGGGTACAAACTCTCACGTATAAACGCAGGTGTGGGTATAAGAATCTTTACACGTACGTATATGCGGGTTTATGCGGGTATGGGTGGATGCATGAGCGCGTATGGACACGTACGATCACGGACGGAGATACGTGCCTTGGTATGTTCAAATATATGTACATACAAACATGCATTGACACGTGCGTATAAACTACACATATACACATTGCATGTACACACACACACACACACACACACACACACACACACACACACACACACACACACACACACACACACAGTACTATAAACGTACCTGCGTTGGAAGAGAAAGTATTTAACAAAAGGAGATATAAAAACAAGGTGTGTATTTTCTGAAGTGAATATATAATACTTTTTCTTCATTTTTCTGATTTGTCTTTTAGTAAATGAGACAGAAGCTGAATGATAGTAAAAAAAAAAAAGGAGAAAAAAGTATTTATCATTGTATTGCTATTGTCGTAAACGTATTTGTATATATGTGTGCATCTGTATGTATCTTTGTATGTACGTGCTTAGATGTGTGTGTGTGTGTGTGTGTGTGTGTGTGTGTGTGTGTGTGTGTGTGTGTGTGTGTGTGTGTGTGTGTGTGTGTGTGTGTGTGTGTGTGTGTGTGTGTCTGTGCATGAGCATGCGTGTGTGTGCACGTGTACATGCAATGTGTATATGTGTATTTTGTACGCACGTGTAAGTGTAAAAGCACGTCTATATGTGCACATATTTGAACATACCAATGCACACATCTCCGTCCGTGATCGTGTGTGTCCATCCACCCAAACCCGCGTAAATATCAGCTTTTACGTACGTGTAAAAAATTCTTATACCCACGCCTGCGTTTATACGTGAGAGTTTGTACCTGTGCGTACGCCGGGATGGAGGGGGAAGGGGGATGGAGGGGAGGGGGGGCGTGGTGATGAGTCTCGGGGTCAAAGGTCACGATCCTAAAGGAGCATCTTCCCCGGAGGAACTTTCGCCTCTCCCTCCCACGCGCTTTCCGGGCACCTGGGGGGGTGGGAAGGGGGGAGGGGAAGGCGTAGGCGGTCGGAGTGGAACGTGGGCGGGTGGGGGAGGGAAGGGAGGGAAGAAGGGAGGATGTGGGAAAGGAAGGGAAGGAGGGAAGGGAGGGAAGGAGGGAGGATTGGGGAAGGGAGAGAGGGAGGGAGCGAAAGAGGGATGATGGGGGAAAGAGGGAGGGAGGGAGGGAGGGAGGGAGGGAGGGAAGGAGGGGAGGGAGGGAGGGAGGGAGGGAGAGAGGGAGGGAGCGAAGGAAGGATGATAGGTGAGAGGAAGGGAGGGAGGGAAGAAGAAAGTGAGGGAAAAGGGAGGATGGAGGAATGGTGAGAACGAATGTGGGAGAGAGGAGGGACGGGGGAAGGAATGGGAAGACAGAGTGGCAGGAGAAGAAGAAGGAGAAAGAGAGAGAATGGAGAGAGGTAAGGAAAATAGGGGAAGTTAGGAGAGGGGGAGAAAGATGAGGGAGAGAGGGTATAGAGACAGACAGATAGATAGATGAATAAGTAGGTAGGTAGGTGCAGAGAGAGAGAGAGAGAGAGAGAGAGAGAGAGAGAGAGAGAGAGAGAGAGAGAGAGAGAGAGAGAGAGAGAGAGAGAGAGAGAGAGAGGCAAACAGACAGACAAACAGACCGTCAGACAGGCAGACAGACAGAACGAAAGCATCAGAGATTAACCCATTACGATCGACACCGATACATAACCCGTAAATTAAAATTTCTTCTTCTCAAACCACGCGAGAGAAACATCTTTCCTCAACCCTGATTTAACGACCCTCCATCACCCTCTCCTACATTTTCTCTCTTCCCCTTTTCGAAAAAAACGATCAGGAAAGTGTCATTATCTTTCATCTGTTTTTTTTTTTCTTTATTTTGATTCTTCTTCTTCTTCTTTACTTTCTTACCCTAATTCTGCATTTCGTTATATTTTCCTTTTTTTCTTTCAATCTTCTTTCCCTCCGATATAAAGCCCAGGGTGTAAATATCTAAAAATACCAAAATGATAATAATAATAATAATAATAATAACAATAATAACACCGAAAACCAAG
>NC_051390.1:51451955-51455477 GCF_015228065.2 Penaeus monodon | reverse complement strand
CCAAAAAAAAAAAAAATTCAAAAAAATGAGGGGGTAAAAAAAAAAATGAAAAAAAAAAAAGAAAAGAGAGAAAAAACCCAAATAAAAGTAAACACCGGAAAAAAAAGCAGACACAGTAAATACCCGGCAACCTCCGACAGCAGGAAAAAAAAAATATAGAATTTCCTCGGGCGGGGGGTTAGGCCCAGACCACGGAGTCAAGAAAGGGGTGAAAACGGGGGAAAAAAGATTTTTTTTAAGGGTGATTTTTTTTAAAGGAGAGGGGGGGGGGGGGGGGGAGGGGGGGAGGGAGGAGAGGTAGGGGAAGGGGAGGAAAAGGGTTTTGGGGGGGGGGGGGAAAAAGGGAGGGGCGGGAGGGGGGAAAGGGGGGGGGGGGAAAAAAAAAGGGGGTTAGGGGGGGGTAGCAGGGGGGGGGGGGCCACAAGAAAAAACCCATACCCCCGTAAAACAGAAAAAAGGGAAGGTTTTTTTTTGGTTTTTTTTTGGGGGAAAAGGGGGGGGAAGGAGGGGCGGGGGAAGGGGGGGGGGGGGGCCCCCCCCCGGGGGCCCCCGGGTAAAGAGGGGGGGGGGGCGGGGGGGGGGTAAAAAATTTTCCCCGGGGGAAAAGGAAAAGGGAGGGGGGGGGGGGGGGGCGAGTAAGACAACCAGATAAGCAGAGAAAAAGGAGGAGGAAAAAATCAAAAATGGGGAAAAAGACGAGAGAGGTCAAAAAAAAGACAAAGACGAGACGGAAGACAAGAGCAAAAAAAAAAAAGACAAAGGCCCCGAAAAAGGACAGACAGAAAGAGACGAGACAGCGAAAAAGGCAGACAAAAAGATACAGACAGAGGAAAGGAAAGAGAAAGAACAAAAGAGAGAGAGAGATAATAGAGGGAGGAGAGGCGAGAGAGGGGAAAGGAGAGAGAGAGGAGAGAGGAGAGAGAAGAGAGAGAAGAAAAGAGGAGAGAGAGAGAGAAAGGAGAGAAGAGAGAAGGACAAACAGACAGACAGAGACAGAGACAAAGCAGAGACAAAGACAGAGAAAGACAGCAGACAACACAACACAAAAAACACAACACACACACACACAAAAACCACACACACACAAAAAGGGAAAGGAGAGAGAGAGAGAGAAAGAGAAAGGAGGAAAGGACAGAGAGAAAGAGAGAGAGAGAGAGAGAGATAGGGAGAGAGAGAGAGAGAGGGAGGAGAGAGACAAAGCAAGAAAGAGAAAAAGCAAGACGAGACCAGAGACAGAAAGAAGGGGGAAAAGGGAAAAGAGAGAAAAAGGGGGAAGAAGGAGGAGGGGAGAAGAAGAAAGGGGGAAAGCAAAGACGAGAAAGCCCAAAGAAGAGCCCAAGACAGAGAAGGAGAAGAGGAGAGAGAGAGAGAGCGAGATCCTCAAAAGGGCAGGGGGGAGGGTAAAGTCCAGACTCTGACGTCACAGAGTCTAAGGTCAGCGGTCCTTCAGCACTTCCCGTACTCGAGATTGATGAGACTGAGATTGACAGTGTGTGTTTATGTGCGTGTGTGCGTATGGTTGATGAATTGACAGTGTGTGCGTATGTGTGTGGGTATGTGCGTGCGTTTATCCATTCCATGTTATCCGTTTATCCGACTATCTTTCGTTTATCCATTGTTGTTTATTTAGGAAGGTTTTGTGATGTGAAATGTGTGTGAGTGAGTGCGTGTTTGTGTGTTTGTTTATGTATGTGCGTACTGGTGTATGTGTTAGGGTTTATTTGTAGTTGTGACATGTATTATGTTGGTACGTGAAATGCAAAAATAGACCCCATTCCCAATTATTTTTTTCTTCATTCCCCGAATTTTTTTCCCCTTTTCGATTAAAAATCAAAAAAAAAAAAAAAAAAAAAAAAAAAAAAAAAGGTAATTGTTCTGCATTCTTTTTTTTTTTTTCATTTATTTCTTCCTTCTCCTTCCTTCTCACTTTATTTCTTCAATAATTTACACTAGATTCGGAAAATCTTAGTATAATCAGAAAAGAAATATTAAATAATATATATGTATATATAAAATCGAAAATCTTGGTATAGACAAATAAGAAATATTATAAAATAAAGTAAATTCGAAAAAATCTCAGTATAAAAAATGAGAAATATTATGAAAGAAGTAAAAAAAAAAAAAAATAGTATTAACTAATAAAAATATATTAATAAACACAGTAAAACCAAAAAAAAAAAAAAAAAAAGTATAAACAGACAAGAAATACCATAAAACAAAGTAAAATTGAAAAACCTTAGTATAAACAGATTTTTAAAAAAATCCAATAAGACAAAGTAAAACATAATAAAATAAAAAAAAGGAAAAATAAAAAAAAACATGACATCCTTACAAAGCAACGGTCCCCCTGCCGAGGAGGCCTGTGCTTTTCCTTCGAAAAGGGATCCTCCCCTCGCGCGGAAACCCCCCTTTGTCGGCCCCTCCCTTTGGTTGCACACCAAGAGCTTATAATGTGTGCAGTTAATTTTGGGGGGAGGGAGGGAGGGAGGGAGGGAGGGGGGGGAGGGAGGGAGGAAGGGGAGGGGGAGGGAAAGGGGGGGGGGGGGGGGGGGGAAAAATTTTTCCCCGCTCTTCCTCCTTTCCTATTATTTCCCTCTTCCCCCTCTCCCTCCGAACCCTTCCCCCCTCCCTCCTCTTCCCCCCCCTCTTCCTCCCTTCCCCCCTTTCCCCCTTCCTCCCCCCTCCCTCATTCCTTTTCCCCTCCTCCCCCCCCTCCTCCCTCCTCCCTCCCTCTCCCCCCCTCCCCCCTCATTCCCTCCCCCCCCCTCCTTTTCCTCCCTCTCCCCCTCCCTCCTTCCCCCCCCTTTCCCTCCTTCCTCCTTCCCCCCCCGCCCCCCCTCTCCCCCCCCCCTCCCTCCTTCCCCCCCCTTTCCCTCCTTCCCCCCCCCCCCCCTCCCCCCCCTCCTCTTTTCCCCCTCCCCTCTCCCTTTCCCCCTCCCCCCCTTCCCTTTCCCCCCTCTTCCTCCTTCCCCCTCCCCCCTCTCCCCCCTCCCCCCCCTCCCCCCCTCCCCCCCCCCCCCCCCCTCCCTCCCCCCCTCCTTCCCTCCCCCCCCCTTTCCCCCCCCCCCTTCCTTTCCCTTTCCCTCCCTCCCTCCCCCCCCCTCCCCCCCTCCTTCCCCTTCCCCCCCCCTTCCCCCCTCCCTCCCCTCCCTCCTCCCCCCCTCCCTCACCCTCCCCCCCTTTCCCTCCTCCCTTCCTCCCTCCCCTCCCCCCCCCTTTCCCCCCCCCTTCCTTTTTCCCTCCCCCCCCCTCCTCTTCCCTCCCATCCTTCCTCCTTCCCTCCCTCCTCCCCCCTCCCCCCCTTCCTTTCCCTTTCCTTCCCTCCCCCCCCCCTCCCTCCCTCCCTCCCCCCCTCCTTCCCCCTTCCCTCCCTCTCCTCCCCTCCCTCCCCCTCCCCCTCCCGGGCCAAAATTTTTCCATCAACGCAAAAAAAAACTCGCGCATCCTCCCCCCCCCCCCCCTTCATCCGACCCCGCTTTGGCAAATTCAAAAAACCGTTTTTCCTGTTTCCCCCCTAACCTA
>NC_051390.1:51424455-51439455 GCF_015228065.2 Penaeus monodon | reverse complement strand
TCGACGAAGCGCGGGAAAACGACAACGATAGCGATGATGTAGTGTGTCTGGGGTAATTTATTGTTTCAGGTTATTATATATCATTAAAAGAGAGAAAAAAAGAGAAAAATAAATCTTAGTAAAACTATAGTTATTTATTTTCCAGTTAGTGTAATGCTACAAATAAAAGAGATCTAGTCTGTAATCTACGTGTCAATTTTATATAAGACCTTCGTCATGGAACGTCTTTCCATATCCCTGTTTTAAGGGTGATATGCTCAACCTCTTTGCCCTCCCTGCAAGGACGATAATTGCAGGTGTTACCAAGATATACTTGACCACGAAAATTGTCATGCATTATCAAGAGCAGTTTGATTTTATAATTTTGTGTGGGATCGAATCTCTTCCTCTTGAAAAGGAAGCCTCGGTATCTGGAAAGCTTGTAATTAGTAAAAATGATATTGATCCAACCGAGTGACCGCATTTTATATATACTGGACGATTGTCTCATAGAAGCAGCTAACAACCAGATAGTGAGTAATGCATTCACAAAAGGGCATCACGAAAACGTATCGGTTATACTGGTTCAAAACATGTTTATCAAAGGGAAACAGCCGAAACACTTCGCTAAACACCTCTCATTCTATTTCATTAATACAGGGATCTCGGGCAAATTGAGTGTCTGGGCAAGTAAGACTAAAGCCAAACGATTTCTAGACTTGTACAAAAGAGGGCTGTTCTTTCGAGACCTCGCAGCTATTTCCTTGTAGCTCTTGGGTGTGAAACTCCTGAAAAGCTTCAGTTTCGCAGTAACATCCCCTGGGAATCTTTTTTTCCCATATCAAAGTGTCTACCAAAGTCTTATCAGAGGCGTTGCCGAACATGGAGAAGAAGAAATCGGCGCTCAAGAAGACATCAGTGAGAGGGGGCCACGCGAAAGTAAGCGAAATAACATTGCTTGCCCACCTCTCATCTGACCTTGCATGTTATATTTCGGAACATATTTAAATATGCCACGCCTGAGACCATGAGGTTCTTTATCACATACAAAAACGAGTTGAACAGCAAAATCATCATCATTTGCGGTGATGCTGTAATAGTTTTTGGTGGTGCAAAAAAATAATACGCAACCCCATAATCCAAGGAAGGTTCTAACATTAACGGAGCTATAAAATCTTCAAACGCGTGTAAGGTATTGTGTGAAAAAAAAAAAAAAAAATAGCTCAAACGTGAGTATTCGAGATGATGCATGATTGCCGCCCATCCCACGTTGGCTACGCCATTGCTGCTGCTGCTGCTGCTCCGTGAAGATGCAACGCTAAGAAATTCGTCGTTTTCGCTCATATTTGTGCACCTGTAAACATAAATGATACATATGCTGAAAAGCTGCATGTTTTATTCTGTCTAAAGAGCATTAGTAAGGGTTCCAACGTATCTTTTTTCTGCATGTGTTAAAGGTAACCGCAGGCGATTTCATATTCCCACCTGCCTTATGGACTCCTCCCGTAAGAAATCGCTTGGCGATCGGATTACACACATATTCGAGAGGTATTGGCGCAAAGTTGTGCAATAATATTAATAATCCCTTTTCTCTGAGAGAAAACGAGGACGACGACGAAGATGCCATGTTTTTAATAACATCGAGTGCCTGCCCAAAATCATCCCAACAGATCTAAAGCTGCTGTCGATAAAACTCCAGGAGAGATTTAACATAATTCTTTAGCATAAGCTTTGAAAAGAATACCCATAAGTGTTCTAATGAAGGATTTGACGACTTAGGACGTCTTTGGTAGAGCAGAAAAAAAGTACCAATGCATTGTATTTTTTTTACAATGCTTGGCAGAGCCCTTCAGACTTTCGGCAACGCGTTGGGCTATTTTAAAATCATCGTTTGAACTTCGCTCTTTTAGCCTGAAAATAAGCCTGAAATTCGTTACTAGAGGCCCACCTCGTTTCTATTGTGCTTATTTTTTCACCAGAGAAACCTAGCCGTGTTTATATTTTTCAACGGAAATGCGTTAGATATATTTCTAGATCATTTTGTATTCAGAGATCAAAGAAATAAACTATGAACAAGGAGATTGTCTTCGTTGTTGATAGAGTCATTGGAAATACCTCGAAACTTTTTCTCTCAAACACAGTGTGTCTCGATTGATTTCTTCGATTTTGTATATTGCCAATAACGTGTATTTGTATAGAGTTTGAACGTGTAATATGGCTTTGAATGTAATAAAATTTAAGAGAAATTTTGAGAAGTGAATGAAATTAAATAAACATGCTCGTATTAAGCTAAAATAACAAAAATTGTTTTTTCACTACTGTAACCAGACCATGCGTAAATGTCATATACCAGGGTAAGACCTCTCTGTTCATAGCGAGGATGAAACTGATACAATTTTACGAAAATACCAACTACGGCAGCTAAAAAGAAAAAAATAAATAAATAAAAATAATAATGATAATAAAAAGTTCTGGCGAATTTATGTACTTTATGCTTCTTGTGTTTATCTATAAATGATTAAAAAGAAATGTCCTGTCTTTATTTCCATGAACCCAAATGAAAGACTGGCAGGGGTTGGTGGACATGTGAAAGAGAGAGAGAGAGAGAGAGAGAGAGAGAGAGAGAGAGAGAGAGAGAGAGAGAGAGAGAGAGCGAGAGCGAGAGCGAGAGCGAGAGCGAGAGCGAGAGCGAGAGCGAGAGCGAGAGAGAGAGAGAGAGAGAGAGAGAGAGAGAGAGAGCAAGGGCATCATGGGGGGGAAGGTTGATCGTACACAGAAAAATGACGAGACAGAGAGAAAGAGTGAGTCTCTGGACAAGTCGAGCGGCCATTGTTGATACTTGAGTGTACTGTGTGGAATGAGGAGTTCGATAGTTTTTTTTCCTAAATCGCCCTATGCCTGGCACTGAATTCACCAGCCAATCAGCAGTCGCCAACTTTGCTAAGTAATTTCTGAGTTTTATTTACGTATGACCTCTCTGTCTATGGCTCAGTTATTATCAGTTCAGTGCTATAATTAAAATGTGTGTTGGTTATTGCTTTCATTGATATATAATTTCTGTTTAGTTATGGCTTAAGTGCATGTGCGTTGGTGTGCGCCTTTATTGTAAAGCATTGTATATTTTTTCTATATTTCAGCTATGTCCAAGGGTGAAAATCTCAAGTTTTATGTAAATGACCTGGATGAATATAATTTCTCTGTTTGGTGTGAGTATATTCTGTTATTATTTTTAGTTGGAGACTTGTATGGAATGTCTTGACTGTTATTTGTAGCTGTGATTAGTCTTTTGGAATCTGATTGTAGTTTTTTGTCTTGGTATTGCAGATCAAGTCAAGGAGGACGATATATGCATGTTTTTAAACGAACGCGGTGAGAACGAGCTTGCTTCTAAGAGAAGAAGACTGCCACCAGCCAGTGAGTCGAGGCAGAACATAAACGAGGACCCAACCAAGGAGGACGATGCACCATCACCGTGTATGTATGTATAAACATATATTTCCGCTGGCAAAAAAGTGTCTCACGACATTAAAATGCCGGTGGTTTTCGCTCGCGACAATTTCCAGGGCCTGTTGTGACAGCCATGCTGTCATTATACATACATATATATGTATATGTATATATGTATATCTGTATTTTAAAAAATTAGGTGTATATATGTATATATATATATATATATATATATATATATATATATATATATATATATACATACATACATACACACACACGATTATATATATAGATACACATACACACAGTGCCCACGGGGAGTGAGTGTAAAACTTCGCTGTCAATACTCAAGTATGAGTAGATAGATAATGTCTATGGAGCTAGTAAGATCCTAGTTGCACACTCCTTTTAGTGGGTCGTGAACCTAGGTCACCCGGAGTGACCTAGGTTCGAAATGGTTCGATATGGCGTGCGAAAGGGAGAAGCACTCGCCACCTGAACAATTATGCTATTCTTGTACCCACGATTTCAATGAAAGCTACTTTAACTCATAGCAAGAAGTGGTGTAATTGGTTCGCGTATCATTGGCGGGGAATTAAGGATATAAATATGGCATACAACTCGTGGTCGGGCGAATCGCCTGGGTCTTTTGGTCCGAACTCGCCGCCGGGACTGTCGGCGAATGGCGTGGCGAGTTGCATATCAGCCAATCAGCGCCTTGCGTTGGGACTCTCGGCCACTCAGCGCTCCGCTTACAGACCAACTCGGCGGATCATGTGGCAGTGTTATTGTTTTGCTCGTGTGAGTGGCACGTTCTCTGTGGAATTCTTGGTAATGTTTTCGTTTCTTTCAGCCGTCCCACCTTGCAATTGTTGCTCCATGTTTAATTTATCCACGCTGCAGCAGCCGTGAAACGGTTGTTGTTTATCCACCGTAAGACAATATAAATCCGTTCTGGTCCCTTGACAAAGTTGAGGGCACCCTAGTGATGGGAAGTGCCTATTACTCCAGCCCAAGTAAGGTCTCGTCACTGTGGTATTCGTGGTCAGTCGTGGGTGGAATGTAGACCATCAGAATCTCCCGTCTTCGCTCGCATGGCTGACTGGCGCACGCAAGAGCCGCAATGCCCCATTCATGCTCGGTGGTGGGATGCAATAACTGGGACCGCCCCAAGGATGCCCTCTTTCACCGATTTCCAAAGGAGGAAGAAACAAGGAAAGAGTGGATCGTCTTGTGTGGGAAGAAAAAAGTGAACTTCGTAACTGAAAGAATCTGCAGTATCCATTTTGAGAAAACAGACTATGAAAGGAAGCTGAAATATGAAATGCTAAATCTGCCAGTTCCTCGACGCTTGAGAACCTTGAAGAAGGATGCAATACCATCGAAACATATTCCAAAAGTAAAAGGTAACTGTTGTAATGGAAATTACTGTTAGAGAAAAAAAAGGGTTTTTGGAAGTTATTGGAAATGTCATGCATTGTAATGGTAGGTATGGTATTGGAATGGGAATGTGGAGTTATTATTTTTATCATTATCATGATCATTATAACCATTGATATTATTGTTATCATATTAACAACTAGGACAAAACTAATAGTAATGATAATAATGGTAATAATGATTATAATTATTATGATAATATTAATAATTACAATGTTAATAATGATAATGTTAATAGTAATAATGATAAAAAAATAATATAATAGTGATAGTAAAACAGTAATAATAATGATAATAAGAATTGTTATGATATTGATAATACTATTGACAATAATAGGAATACCACCACCAACACCAACACCACCAACACCAACACCACCACCCTCCCTGTTACTATTAGCATTATTATTATCATTACATTATTCTTGTGATACCGTCTTTTTGCAGAAATTTTAGTATTTTTAGCTTTATATCTAACTATGTCACCAGGGGTCACATTGGCAACTGAATAGGTAAACCATATTATTATCATCATCACTGTCATGATTATAATTATAATAATTTTTATTGTTAGTATTGTTATTTTTATTACTTTTACTGTTAATATAACTATTATGATATTGTCTGAGACACCTTCTTGCAGATACTTTGGTATTTTTAGCTTTAGACTTCACATTTGCTGATGCAAGGTCACCTGGGTCACATCTGCAAGTATGCAGGAGATCTCTGTTGTTATTATAGTTGTTATTGTTATTGTTGTCATTATTATCGTTTTTATCATTATTATCATAATCATCATTATCGTTGACATAATCAGCATCATTATCTTACATTATCGTTATCATTATTATTAATATCATTATTGTTATAATTATTACAGTTATTTTTAATAAGATTGTTATCTTTCTTTTCATAATGATGACTAATAATTAATATTGATTTGTTATTACTACTATTATTATTATTATTATTAACATTACTATTATTATTATATTTTCTCATTTTCTCTTTGTTCTTGTAGCAGGTTTAGTATCTTTAGCATTTGGATTTTGCATATCCCTAGGTAGCATGTTTTCTTTGTTCATTTTACTACTTTATTATGAGATTCCTAAGTTGTAGCATGAAGAAATATAAAATTGAAACCATGCAAAATGTATTGTGTATTCCGACAAATAATTGCAGTTAATCGTTGCCTGTAAAATCAGGCCCATGTGCAAATCCCCAGAAAGAGCCGACATTTAAAATTATCTAAGTGTTTGCTCAGCTTGCTACACACTATCTCTCATTTAGGTTCTTGAAACCATGCCCAGTGACAAATTAAAGTAATGGTTTGTTATCCCTTTAGATTAATTTTCATAAAGAAAAAAAAAGGGAAAGTGACTGCAGATTCTTTTCTTTTTCAGATGACGATCAACCCTCTGAGGATGAGAACACAGAGGCTGCCAAAAGAAAACAGCATCTATCACAGAAAGAAACTGAATCTAAGGTATTGTTTCTGTTTTCCAAGATGTATGTGTTTATTTCAAGTTTATTTCAAGACTTATTTCGTTTATTTCAAGACCTATTTTTTTAGAAACTGTTGATTAGATGACTATCTTAAGAGAAATGTTATTCATAATTATATATTATATGGGAGACTTGTTAGAAATGTTGAGATTTGAGAATATAGTTGTGTTGATCACAAATGAAGATATTGTAGTGAGTCTTGTGTTTGGTCAATTTTATTTAGCATTTCTAGCTTAATACTTTTAGAGAAGAGAAACCATTTTATTTCAATGCCAACGGACTCCACTGATCTGTCTTGGTGCTCAGAATTTCCAATTCAGCTCTTATATTTGCATTAAGTGGTTCCTTGGTTTTGCAAACTTCATCTTGTGGCATTCTTGATATCCTATTCTTTAACCCGTTCAAAACAGGTCATACTTCAGCTAAAGACTGGCAAGTCTGAGGTACATTAGCACATGCTTTTTTTTTAGCCCGATGCTATTATCTCATGGATGGGCACTCAAGGTGTCAGCCCAGCTGCTAAGAAGTGCGGTAACCACATAATTAGACATTATTCACTAGCGTTGGATCTGATCTCTCTCTCTCTCTCTCTCTCTCTCTCTCTCTGTCTCTGTCTCTGTCTCTGTCTCTGTCTCTGTCTCTGTCTCTCTCTCTCTCTCTCTCTCTCTCCTCTCTCTCTCTCTCTCTCTCTCTCTCTCTCTCTCTCTCTCTCTCTCTCTCTCTCTCTCTCTCTCTCTCTCTCTCTCTCTCTCTCTCTCTCTCTCTCTCTCTCTCTCTCTCTCTCTCTCTCTCTTTCTCTCTTTCTGGTTTATGTATCCCTTTTATGACATGTAAACATATGTTTAACATGTCAGAAAACAAAACCTGATGCAAAGATAGCTTAACTGACATTAAAGGTCGAGGTGCAAAATTTGAGTCAATTATTATTATTATTATTTTTTTTTTTTTGCATTTACAGGTATTATTAAATATATATGTTTGACCCTAAGAAATGTTCTTTTTCTAATGTTAATTCGTCCACACACTTTTTTTTTTTTTTTTTTTTTTTTTTTGTAATGCATCGTCTGCTATTCGAACCGAGCCTTATTACGCCTTCGGCTATTTTCGTCAACTCGCGGGAATGTGACGTCACAGGAGTCAACAACAACTCGCATTCATTCATTCATTGTACCACTCAGTGTGTCATTGTGTTGTGCCAATTTTAATGACAATATCATGGTGTATTGTGCGGCAGCTGAATGCAAAAACGCCACGGGGTGTGGGAAGAGCTTTTTCAATTTTCCGAAAGATGAGACAAGGAGAAAAGAATGGGTTAGACGAGTTAACAGAGGCGGACCGAAACCTGGCCAGCTCTGGCAACCCTCACAATGGCATCGTCTGTGCTCCGACCATTTTGAGAACTCCTGTTTTGAGAAAGATTTGGCAGATTCTATCGGATTCAAAGAGGTACTTCGACCCAAGTTGAAGCAAGATGCAATCCCGACTATTTTCAAGACTCCCAATAAAATTATTAAGAATCGAACACACAGGAGGAGTGCTTTCGATAAACGCCGAAGGTTGGAGGTGAGTTTTGTAAAACTGGTCGTCAGTGCACTCTGCTAATACACGTAGGATTTCTTATTATTAGGTAGGCCTATATCGTGTTCATCATCATTTAGTTGAAAGCTTATAATAACCTTCATTATATACGTTTGTGCACAGGCTGTGACACGATATGAAAAGCTAAGCTTGTGGGCTTGTAGGGAAAGCCATGTGATTAATTGGTATGGGCATGCTCCAGGCACTTCATCCGTGAGCAGGCATGCAAGTGGATCAAGGAGATGCCATTTTTGGAAGGTCCCAACCCAAGCCAGACACAACATCACTGCAGACTAACTCAGCTCAGTTTCTCTGATGATCAGAATGTCTGATCAGATCAGTGAGAAATTTAATGCTGACAAAATTAAATTATCCTATCTGGTAACCACCGCCATGCACATGCACTGCACTGCGTGCATGCTGCTATGTAAGAAAGAGGCTGTACTGCTTTGTACGACAAGCGACTTTTTTGCTAGGGTAGGTACGTGAAAAATGCTTATTATGCCCACCAGTCAGTGTTCCCGATTCGTTCTGATCTATATTGTGGAAGAGGGTATCTTTCTACAATTTCGCCGTCGTCATCATCATCCGAATCTTCATTGCTGCTGTGATCGGCATCGTAATCGGAATCATGTGCTCGTGCTGTTGTGGGGTTTGGCCCTGCTGCAATTATTGGTTCAAACTGGTATGGTCTGACAATGCCAACAGGAATAAAGCTGGCCACTTCATGTTTTTCCTCTTCCTCGAACTCCAATAAATTTAACGACATTTCAACAGCCAACCTCCGCCGCAAACAGACTCAAAAAATCACACAATGGAACGCGCTATTGTGCACGTCCAGTGCATTTGAGTATGTGAATGGATGTGGATGCTGTCTCTATATTTGACTCCTATGACGTCGCTACATTGCCACCTGGTGGTGTTTTGAGGAACTATTTGTCTTTGCTGGTAGTTTCGCCAGTCTTCGGAGAATGAACTTTTTTTGTGAATAAAAGTGCACTTTTCTCCATGAAAAAAAAACTTTTAAGATCCGCATTGAAAAATATTTATTTCTGATATGTTTAATACATCATAGGGATGGTTTAATCTACTTTAAATATTTTTGCACCTCGACCTTTAATACATACTCTTCTGTAAGAGTAATCTTTTTTGGCATATGAAATCGGTATTTAACCCAATGTTGCCGGGAAAATGCTGTGCTCATTTTGGAATTTTTTGTGAAGTCTCTACACATAGATGGCTCTGCTGGTGCTTAGTCACAATTAGTAGAACTTGTGACCTTACCTGATTTCACCTTTCCTTGAATTTGCAAGAAAAATGTTTTTTTTTTTACTAATGCTATCAATAATGATGGTGTTATTTTTATTATAGACATTATAATTACTATAATATTATTGATATTATTAGTAGCAATATAAGGTAACATAAAATATTTTTGAAAATCAAGGAAGAGGGTAAACAGATGAGACAAATAGTACTTATAATTGGCTCATTGGTGGCCTAGTACAAGTGGAGCAATCTGTGTGTAAAAACAATTAATAAAGTAAACTCACAGTAAGCATGACATGTATGTAAATGCCATGCCCATTGGTTTTGGGTTAAAGATGGCCAGCTAGGTAGAAGGATTTTGGAGGATTTAGGAATCACCATATCAGATTTTGTTTTTTGTGTCACATTTTCACTATGCCTCTGCTATATTGCAAGTCTCTGATCCATTATGTGAAGACTCTCTCTCTCTCTCTCTCTCTCTCTCTCTCTCTCTCTCTCTCTCTCTCTCTCTCTCTCTCTCTCTCTCTCTCTCTCTCTCTCTCTCTCTCTCTCTCTCTCTCTCTATATATATATATATATATATATAATATCCATCTCCCCTCCCCCCTCTCCCCCCTCCCTCCCTTCCTTTCCCCTTCTTCTCCTCCCCCTCCCTTTCCTCTCTCTCTCTCTCTCACCCTCCATCTCCTTCCTCTCTCTCTTGTTAAGAGATACGCTATTACCAATATTTTCATTTTCCTTTTGCCTTTCAGAAAGAGAAACCGCCCTCATGCAAGAAAAGGAAAGTGTTTAGGGAGACAGAGCAGGAGAATGTCTTTGTTGTTGACGGCATCGACACCGGCACTCAAGACAGAGCATGCAAGAAAGAGGTCTCATCTCAGGTAGAAGTTGGTGATACGGACCCTCTCGGAGAAAGCGCGTCTATCAAACAGGAAAGCATTGACTGTGAAGAGGGAGAAGATAGATTATCTTCTCCCTCTTCAGAAAACAAAGACTTGAATTTCAGCAAAATACTGCAAGTCAAGGAGGAAGTCACCATAAAGGAGGAACACATAGAAGTTTTTGATTACACTGACTGGGTTTGAGGTTGAGTCTTATGTAGTAGAGAAGGGATATTTCTGGCTACACGAACACAGTGATAAGCTTCTGGCTACTTCATTGTACAGTCTATGTTTGCCTTTTTCAATGTCCCTAGACCTCAACATAAGAAATGAAGTATCAACCTATGATATGGGTCCAAGAAAAGCATGGAGGCAGTCATTGAAGATTTCTATAGTTATGCCACGTAACAGCGAGTTGCAGTGCAAAGACTTGGTTTTGCAGTGGAGCAACTGCTTTGAGACATTGTAGCATTCCTCAAAATATTACATGGCTTTGAAGATTCTAATTGAAAATATCAGTGGCTGCAGGTAATCAGACAAGTAAAGATGAAATACAAACTGAGGGACCCAATAGTACAGAAATTCAACAAGACTATATGGATTCATCTTTGTCTTGATATACTGTATTGCATGTAGTCAGCAGACAAGGAGAAAGCCTTTTTGTAAAAGGAGATGAATTATAGGCAAAATAGAAATAAAAATTACAGCAACTATTTTCTGTTTAAGCTCAGGAAAGGAAAAACTGGGAGTTCTACCCCAGCTTCAGAAGTACTATGATTTGCCAAGTCTCTTCTGAGAAAAAATAATTGATTGCTGCTGAAGGCACCAACTTTCAATAAAAACAATTAGAAATATTGTAATAAAGTTTGACAAATGTGAAAAAAGAAGACATTTGATATTTGTTGACACTGCTAGCACATTTCATCAGTTGATGGGATTTAGGCTTCCCTGTGAAGAAGGCTATTGTGATTATAACAAAGAAATCAAGAAAAGAATTTGGAGATGGCCCCATACTGTGACCAGCCATAGCAGTGGTACAGCAGTTGCGATGGAAAGTGGTGGACCTGCCGAGTAATTGATCAGTGAGCTTCTTTGCAACTTGACTTATTCTCCATTCACCTGTTAATTTAAGCAAAGGTAAGTTGAAATAGTATGCAAGACTTACAAGTAAGAGTGTAAAGTCTGTTGTAATAACAAATTTTGTAGCATGCAATATTTCTTTGTTGCATGTTACACCTATAAAACTTGTACGCTTCATCTTTTCTACCTTATATTTCTTTTTTTTTCTTTCTTTCTTTCTTTTTTTTGTCAGTTTAAATGTTGATACTCAGTTAGTCTCTCTTTTTATTTGTAATTCCTATTAATGGCTATGAGAGTAACTAGCTTTTCTGAGTTTTTAGCCCAGCCATTCCTACATAGCAGTTGCTCTCTTCCTTCAAGCCATGTTTTAATTTCTTCTTTTTATCATTATATTTACTAGTAATGATAGTGTCAGCAGGAATCTATTGTTTAGACTGTATACTGAATCTATGTATCAGGGCGCCATGTCAATGACCTCACCAACCATTCCTGTTTTGGTAATTTTAGGTCCATAGGTTTAAATCTTTTTAGGAATTAAATTCTTGCATCAGATTGTAAGTGGGTAGTGGTAGTTGCTGTGTTGTGTTAATGGAAGCTTTCTTTGTAAATCCAGTTTCCTTTTTTTATTTTTATTTTTCTGTGATACTTCATTGGTGAACTTCCTAGATCATTGAACTGCTGCATCTATTTGATGTCATTATATCCCATTAGCATGTTGAATTTAGGTGGTTAATTGCTTGTGTGTGCTGCTATGGTTACTAAGCAAATACATAACTTTTTTCTTTCTTTCTTTCTCTCTTCTTCTTCTTTGTCTTCTTCTTCTTCTTCTTTTGTCATGATCATCTGCATATTTTATATTTATTTAGCTGTTCTATAATTAAACTTGCCATAAAGGGGAAAAAGGTCTGCTGATACATCTTTGTCAAACCCTGTCTTGTATTTTTCACCATCTGGACATTTGGATCTTCACTAATAAGTTCCTTATTAATCTAAGGCAGGACTATTCATAAATAAAATACATTTTCTTGACCTTTGTATGCATATTCTCAGAATAGAAATGAGTGGAATGGCAAGTTATCAGTCTAATAGAGAAAATGGCATAATTTAAAACTAATTGAAAAAACACTGGAATTATGTTTCTGCTTTAACCCAATGGTCACAGATAGCATGATACACATGCCTTGTCCACTGTAATTTTATTTGTTAACTGTGTTTACACATAGGTGGTTCCACAAGTACTTAATGATAGTGTCAACTATTAGTCCCACTCCCCCATTCCCCTGCTCATGGTTGTTGTGGGGGGGGGGCTTAGGAGATGGGGACTGAGGCCCAGTGTAGGAGAATGCTCATGCTTTGGACCTCAACCCTAACCTCAACTAATTTTTTGCATGGTCTTTTCTTTTCCATGTTTCCTTTTCCTTTGTTTCATCCCCTTGTTCTGTCCACTTATCCAAATCTTGCTGTTTTTGCTACAATACTTTATCATAATGCTCTCTGCTCACTTCTAACAACCTTTACCTTATATTATGTCGCATCAGCTCCTCCTCTCTACCCTTTTCACTACCATACTACCCTCTAGTACTGTTCAACTTGTAACTTTATCCAAATCATTAGCTCATTCCTAACCCTTTTCATTACTCACCTTACCATAGCACCATATGACCTTTGATGTCATATAGCACTTCCCTACCTGGGTGTCTTGTCCTCCAGCCTCACGCTATCACTATATTTTGAATACGCCCTTAATGACTATTCAGTAAATAAAACAAATGCTAGTCCTGCCTATCTTTACCTGTATATCCTTTTCCATTATTCTTGGAAATATATATATATATTTTTTTTTATTTTGTTACTAGTATTTTAATAACATGATAATCATATTGTCATGAACCCACAATTAGTGGGTTAAGGGTAATATATTGGGAAACACTGCTGCAAACTGTTGGATAGGAATCAGTTATCAATAGCTCAGATTATGATAGGAATCTCTTTAAGTATGCAGTTTAAAATGTAAAGAGCAGAAAGAAATGAGAGAAAAAGAAAATATTTATATTATTTTCCATAATGGCCCTTTTTTGTTTTGCAGGTATCTGTATGTGCAGAGAATGAACATCTGGATCAACATCTTGAAGAATTTCGTCTGAAAAGGCTGTCTGATTTACTTTTATTGATTGTTAGTATTTATTACAATGAACAAAAGTGTACATGTTAAAGAAAATATATTTTCCTTAAGATACTGGTTAATTTTAGTAAAAACACCTTGTAACATCAGTGTTAAGTTTGGAGGCAAGAGAGATATAAAGAAGTATGTATATAAATTTGCTAATTAGTATTCTGCATGACATACTGCTGCTAGTCTGGGAGCTTTTCCAATCAGATATCAACTGGAGTTCATATGACAAGTATTGTAGATCAAGCTGGAAAAATATCTTCTGTAATGATGGTTAATGTTTTCAAAGCTTTTTTGATATCAAAAGATTAAAGTAAAATACTGGTATTAAAGATCTTACAGATTAATAAGAAATTCTGATGGAACTGTATAGCTGACCTCCCCATTGAAATCATCAAGTTTTATTTAAACTTGAAACCAACCAAAGACAGTGAGAAGCCAGAACTCCGGAGCTACATACAAACATGTTGATGCATACCATCTGGAGGCAATGAAGTCTTCATGTTTTATGCCATGTATGCATCAATATAGTCCTGGTTTGTGGCTTTGATTTCAGACATGTATGAAATGATGAGGGATTAGTGTTGTTATTTTTGCCTGAGAAACTATAAAAGCCAATAGAAAAGCTATTAGCAAGGATATGACTGAGGACAAAATAGTGACATACGCATCCCCAGCAAGGTGGCCATTCATGGGACGGCTCACATGCTGTCCCAAGGTAAAAAAAATATGTAAGGAAATAAGCCATAGATTACTGGATATCATGGCATGTAATTTTTTTTTCTCTTTCTCTCTCACATCTATTTGTTTTTTGTACTCTATATAAAATCATTTTCATGTTTTTCTGTCTTAATGATAAATAATGCACTTTGCTAGAAAAGTCTAAAAAGTTATTAAGGGGACAGTTCTTCCATAGCTCTTGTACAAGATATTTCCATTCCAAAGATAACTCCAGATCTAATACGTTAACTAATATTATCCCATTCATTCCAGCCGCATAAATCACAGGATAATATTTCATCAGAGGACACAGATTTGGTCCTTCACAAGCCCAGTCTTGGTGTGACAGGCATTTGATTGGGTTTTGTGGTGAAATCATATTGAAATTTGATAACCAAGTATAAAAACAAATTGTGATAAGATGGTAAAGGGACATTCACATAATTTCTGTGAAGTTATATGGATGTGGCTTTTAAACATTTCTTTTCAATACAATAACTGGAAATATAGGGATTTACTCACCTCTTCAACAGGTAAAGTTAACAGATATAATGTATTTTGTTACATCCAACCATAAATTCTCTCTCTCTCTCTCTCTCTCTCTCTCTCTCTCTCTCTCTCTCTCTCTCTCTCTCTCTCTCTCTCTCTCTCTCTCTCTCTCTCTCTCTCTCTCTCTCTCTCTCTCTCTCTCTCTCTCTCTCTCTAACTCTCTAACTCTCTAACTCTCTCTCTGTCTCTGTGTCTGTCTGTCTCTTACTCTCTCCCTCCCTCCCTCTCTCCCACTCTCCCTCCCCCCTCCTTTCTTTTCATCTATTTATCCACCTACTTACCTTTCTCTACACCTTTTTCATGCAAATTTTGGAAGCTACATCATTTGCAGAATTTAGCATTCAGTAATTCATGAACATCGCTCTTGGTCAGCTTTAT
>NC_051390.1:51406955-51411955 GCF_015228065.2 Penaeus monodon | reverse complement strand
CCAGCATAGACTTAACATCAATCCAATAGGATCCCCCCCCCCCTCAAAAAAAAAAATCGCTCACCCCACGCAAAAGCTGAAATCCTCACTGTTATCATTACCATTATCGTAACATAATAGCCATGCATACTACTAGCAAAACCATCATGATTATCCCCTTTATTATGAAGAACATCGTCAATATTATTATTACTAACTTTGCTCTCCCTTTTCCCACTACAAATAATTCACAATCCAATTTCTCTTTCAAAATGTGTCTAAAAAACAGGCACGTGTCGACGGCAGTGTATAACCTTGCCGAGGTGTGTTGCTGCCTCTTTTGTCGCTTGGGTAAGTATCTATTATACATGTCTGGATCTCGTAAAGCACTCAGGAACTCTTCGTCTTTTTTGTTTTTTTTAAGAGCATGTCGTGTTGCCACTCACTTGATGTCTTTTCTTTCGCTAATAGTTTTTTATTTTATTTTATTTTTTTTCTTGAGGGGGGGGGGGGGGGAGAGGGTGTTGGTGGGGGTATTGTAAATACTGTGAATATTGTAAATATATCTGAAATTCGTTTTGGTTTACATGACTTCTGCTTCTTCGTTTTAAGGGGACGGGCTAGATCTAAAAATAGCTCGATCGATAGATGAAGAGATAGATGGAAAGTCGATAGAGAGAGAAAATGTAGAATGTCAGACGTGAAGCTGATAGATAGATAGTCGATAGAAGGAATTAATTGTAAAGGGAATAATTTGACTTGTAGGAATGCGATAACTCTCGATTTAGTTCAGTTATGATAGTCGCTAATGAGGAAATGCGATTATTAATGTTTGTGCTTACCAATGTCTCTGTTATGATTCCTTTCACCTTTTGGTACGAATTTACAAAATATCGATCCGTGTCATCTTTTTTTTTTCTTTCTTTTTTTTTGTAGGGGGAGGGTGAAAGCGTCTGTAGCACAGGACGTAGACGTATGAAATAACAAACTTCTTCAGAATTTCATACAACCTTTTACAACGTCTTTACTACTTCCACAGCAACACAGCAACGAATGCCAGCTTAGCACAGCAGATATCAACAGTACCCACTTCACTCTACAGGAAGACTCTTGGCTCATGATGTGGAGGAGTAAGTAATATGGAACGTGCATTTGATATTAACCTTGTGCAACATGTTAATGACGAAAGGTTCATTGTGGAAAGATAGCTAGGAATATACAGTTAATTTATCAGCCCCACCCCCTCCCACACACAAACTTTCATGCTTCAAACTAAAGACCTTTTTTATAACATCTCCGAAGCCCCTGGCATTTTGATACATCCTCAGACATGTTTGCCCTTTACGCGAACATTATTGGAACCTGTTGAAACACCTCGGTTTGTATCAGATTGTATGCCTCTACCTTGCTACAATGTGGCACACTCCGTCGAGCTAATCAGAGCACGATTTATTAGATATATTTCACGTAGTCTCAGGTAGGGATTTATATTTTCATCAATTACGAATCGCATCATAAGTTTCTTGATACAAAATTATATTATAAAGGTGCGTAAAATGTTTTGTACTCTTTTAGCAGTACATATTCACTCGATATGAATAAATCGTGACATTTGCTGGAAGAACATGGAAGGAAGTTTCAACGTGTCCGAGTCATATTGCAGTGGACCGCCTGTATACGACCCCCAGGGGTCCCCTACATATACCTTCCGCCCCCCCCCGTACGAAATGAAGGATGGCGTCCCCCCTTTGACCCACCGAGGAGGCTGCAACCTCGCACGCCTCTTAGGTCGCCCAAAACACCTGTTTTTATCCCCCGGGGGAGGATGCCCGTCGCGGTGAGGAAAGTGCGACAACAGAAAAGGGGGAAGCGCACCTCGAGCGTCTCACCTGTGCGGCTTCGTTTCCTTTGCTTGTGTTTTATTTGTTTTACCTTTGTTTTTGGGTGTATTTTGATAAACGTTTTTGCATCGTGTTTTAGACGAATGTTTGCCGGAGTAGAAATGACCACCAAAAAGAAAATGAATTTGCAAAGAAACTTTGAACTGTTATTAAATCTTATTCATTATCATTTTATCATAATTTGATTATGAATATTTCCATTTTTCATCTTTACAATTTTACATTGAACATTTTATGAACTTATTTTATTATGATTTACACTTGTGCACGATGTTTTCTTTTCTTTTCTTTTCTTTTTTTTTACTACTTTACTTCATAGAACAGTTATTCATTATATGAACAAACTTTAAAAGTATTTTGATTATTATATTAACAAGTCTTATAGCTAGTTTTCGCTGCAAATCTTGTGAGAACTAAAACTCAGTTTCGTGGGCCGAGTTAACAATGAAAAGTCCCCGACCCTTGAAGCAGTTCGGTTCGAGTCCAGTTTCAGCTCGAGTTCCAGTGCTGGACTCTGTGGTTGTGGTGCGCAAGATAATGGTGGTCGCGGCAATATATAGTTAAGTGATTAAGTTACATTTTGCGTGAGAGAAGGTGGTTCTTATTTCAATGTTTGTGCTTCATTTTTTTTTTTTTTACTGTGTTTTATGTCTGTTTTGTCTTTGTCTTGAGTTTTAGTGTTTGTGTTTTACTGTGCTCGTGGTTCGTTTTGTTTTGTTTTATCCTTGGTTTTACAAAATAAATAGATACTTTTATAATACTTTATGATAAGTCCCCGACTGTTTGTAAGAAGGTAGGCTGAATACCTAAACTTATTTTATCTTTAAAGTTTAAAAGGCCAACAATTAAAAACCCTAAGCATCTATACATGCCTCTCCTCGGGATTCTAACCACGCCTACCTTACTTCGACTCATTTGCACAACTACACTTTACACACGCACACTACTGTCGTTCCTTTCCACAATTCTTCTAACCTTCCACCTTGCCCCCCCCCCCCTTTCACCACACACTAGTTCCCGAACGTGCCAATCGGGTGGTGGCAATGACCTCTTTACACCCTTTTAAATGGGACGTTGCAAGTAATAAGCACATCATTATGACGTAGTATTGACTTTGGTGGGTTGAATGTCTTCAAAATCATTTTGTACCCCTATGATATAACGTCACAGGCTCAAAATATGTGTATCTTGATTTGTAAATATAATACAGGCACTAAGCCTGATTGGAATCATCCACCTGTCTGAGATTTGGACTCCATGTGAGCATGGAACTGTCATGAAAAATAATGGATGTAATAGAAAAAAAAAGAAAAAAATGTTTTGTCTTAATCTGAGAAATACTTTTGAAAGTTTCCTCAGCGTAAAAGTGGTGTCTTTCAACAATCGAAGTTGGAGAGTGGTCAGATACTATTTTCCATTTTATTTGAAGCTTCTACAATGTTTTGGTTGTAACTGAAAATTAGACGAACTTATTAATTACTTTCATGATTTTTTCTATTGGCTTTATTTCCGGGATTTTTTTTTTCAAAACTTCCTATGTTAGTACAGAATTCGATGGTACTTCGCTGTAAAGCGACCACGAGGCAACATCAAACAATGTATCAAAGTGTTAGGGGTTTCAGAGTTTCACAAAAAAGGCTATTCACGTTTATTTTTTCGCGTTTTTCATTTTACCGACTGCGACTTTACTTCTTCCTTCATTCTCTATCTCCCTCATTCTCTCCCCCCCTCCCTCCCTCATTCTCATTCCCTTTCCTCACTCAGCCATGAAAGGCATCAGGTTTTGGATAGCTAACGACGGACGTCTGTACCTGTGGCTACAACAGCTGGTGCCGGTGAGTGAGGCTCAGGCCGCGTGTCAGAGGATTCCCGGATTTCACCTTGGTGTTTACTCGACTCGAAGGTCCTTCTATGTGATCAAGAATTTCTACGAGAAAGATGGTATGTGAATCTACTGTGTACAGAATATTTTTTGGATAAAGTTATATTATATATATATATATAATATATATATTATATATATATATCTTTATCTTTTAACGGTAGGTTCATGTCTGAGCCGCCGTGGTCACAGCATGATACTTAATTGTAGTTTTCATGTTGTGATGCTCTTGGAGTGAGTACGTGGTAGGGTCCCCAGTTCCTTTCCACGGAGAGTGCCGGTGGTACCTTTTTAGGTAATCATTCTCTCTATTTTATCCGGGCTTGGGACCAGCAGTGACTTGGGCTGGCTTGGCCACCCAGTGGCTAGGTAGGCACTCGAGGCGAAGTTCCCTGCCCAAGGGAACAACGCGCCGGCCGGTGACTCGAACCCTAGAACTCAGATTGCCGTCGTGACAGTCCGACGCTCTAACCATTCGGCCACCGCGGCCTTGACGATCAGGGTTTCCACGATTTTTCTTGGAAATTCAGAGCGGTGGCTTATATATATATATATATATATATATATAAAATATATATACATACATACATACATACATACATACATATATATATATATATAATATATATATCTTTTTTTTTTTTTTTTTTTTTTTTTTTTTTTTTTGTATGGTGCCCTGTCAGATTCTGACATTGGCTGTCACAGCATGATACAATGTTCCTTTCCACGGAGAATGCCGGTGTCACATTAGGTAATCATTCTCTCTATTTACCCGGCTTGGGGCCGGCACTGACTTGGGGCTGGTTTGCCCACCCAGTGGCTAGGTAGGCAATCGAGATGAAGTTCCTTGCCCAAGGAAACAACGTGCCGGTCGGTGACTCGAACCCTTGAAATCAGATTGTCTTGAGTCCGATGCTCTAACCACTCGGCCACCGCGGCCTCATATGTATGTGTGTGTGTGTGTGTGTGTGTGTGTGTATATATATAATATATATATATAATATATATATATATATATATATATATATATATGTATATATATATATATATATATATATATATATATATATTATACACACACACACCTCCCGCGTTACACCCCCGCTGACCTCCCGCACTCCCCTCCCTCGCCAGGAACCGACGTGGCTGTCAACCTCAATCTGGTCGACGGACAGCCAACCTGGGCCGACGGAACGAGCCACTACGACACTCACATCTTCTCCATCTACGGCATCATG
>NC_051390.1:51391955-51396955 GCF_015228065.2 Penaeus monodon | reverse complement strand
GCGGTGGTGACCTGTCGGATCTTCGTCCCTTTAAACTCGGGTGTGAGGTAAAGCTGTGTCCTTGTACCAACACTTTTCAACATTTGCATGGACTGGATAATGGACAGAGTTTCTATTCAAAGTCATTGTGGAGTAACTTTGGGCAAAATCAAGGTTACGGACCTCGACTTTGCCGACGATGTTGTTATCCTATCTGAGTCTTTGGAATCTCTGGTGGCAGTTCTTGATGCATTTAGCAATGAGGCCGAAGCTCTTGGGCCTAAGGGTCTCCTGGGCCAAGACCAAGATGCAGGGAATCTGTTCAGTCAATACATGCTTGCAATGCGGCCCTTGAAGTCATAGGGAGCTTTCCATACCTTGGCAGTGCAGTCCATGTTTCTGGCATGTCAGACCAGGAAGTCAGTAGACGGATTGGTCTAACAGTATGAGAAATTAATTCAGCAACAAGAGCATTTGGAGATGTCGGTACCTATGCAGTAGGAACAAGCTAGATGTCTTCAAGGCCTTTATACTGCCAGTTTTGCTGTATGGAAGCGAAACGTGGATGCTATCTAGTGCTTTGGAATCTTGTCTTGATGCCTTTTGTAACAAGTCCTGTGCTGGATCATGGGTTACGGTTGGCAGGACCATGTGTCCAAAACCAACAGCTACACCGTGAGACCGGCATGGGACCTGTAACTTGCATAATCTGGGAGCCCCAACCCTAGGCTATATGGGCACCTAGCTCGTTTCCCTGTTGATGACCCTGCCATCAGGCCGTCCCTTCTCGAGAGAAGGAGGCCTTGGGCAGCTCGACCAGACCTGTCACAAGGAACTAGAGATGAACCAAAGGCCTGCCTGGAGGATCACCCCGTGGCTGGAAATCAAGGGTGGATGCGTCCCCGTCGGCGTTACCTCCGTTGATTGGTCGAATTCTTGTTCCAAATGCATGTCTTTTTCTTTTTTTTTAATTCCCAATTACTTTCAGGTATCACTATTACTACCTAGTTTTCCAAATCTGTACTCTCGGGATGTTTTCCCGGGAATGATATAATTGTAACGTATCATGCATTTTCGAAATCCCCAGATAAGTTATTATGTCACTTTTCAGTAATCATGTTTTGCTTGTATTTTCGTCTTTTTCCTCTTAATAATAATACATAGGTTACAATGCTTTATCGTTTCACATTCTTTTTCCTCTCTTATCGTTCTTTTTCTTTTTGCTTTTTTTACTTTTCTCTTGAAATCTATCGATATTAGCTGCATCGACAATCTATTTACAAAGAAAACAGTGCATAACTAATAAGTAGTTACAATTTATAAGAGTGTAACTAATATCTGGTAATTGATATTAAACATGTTAAAATGATGCAAAAAATATAATATTACAAAATTGATGATAGATAACAATTTACCAACTAAAAATAAGATTTAACTAGTTGATATCAATAAAGAAATGGAGATATTTAGCAACAATATACTAAGTACCGTAATAACGAAGAGCAACTTAACTAGCAACTAAATGATGATAAATAACTAAGATGACAATAACGAAGAATAAATAAAACAGCTAATAATCAAAAGCTTACTGCTTGAATTAGAATGATAATGAATACAAAATATTTATCATAATGCTTAATAAAAACTAACATGTCCTCTTAACCTCAGTCAAAATAATAATAGCTAAACACTATATGTTCTCATCACATTTAACCCTATTTAACCCTCACCCTCATCCTCCACCACCCCATCCCTCCAACATCCCCATTCTCCACCATCCACTTCCCAACACCATCCCCAACCCTCCGCCATCCCCAACCCTCCACCATCCCCAACCCTCCGCCATCCCCCAACCCTCCACCATCCCCCAACCCACCACCACCAAGACACGGACGTGGCCATCGACCTGACCCACGTGGAAGGCGTCCCGACGTGGGGGGACGGCACGACCCACGAGGAGACCCACCCCTTCGTCCACTTCGACGCCATAGGCTTCGAGTTACCCCTTCTAAAACGCTCTCAGACGGGGCTTTCCACGACCGACTCGGTGACAATGTCGCAAGGGTGCTCTGCCAGGCGGTGGACGAGAATGGCTGGTTCTAGGTCGGCCTGTTGGGCGGGGAGTAATGGTAGTTGGGCCGTACGAACGATCACCTATTCCGAATGACACGAAGAAACGCCGATCCAGGGGTAATCTCGTGAGGAAACACACTAGGCTAAAAGTGACCTTTTTAAGAAATTTCTATTCTGAGCTTGCGTAATACCAGTCCAACTGTGACTTTGTGATATACAGTTAACCAAAGACTGAACTTACGTAGAATATCCAACCCAAAGGTCAACTTGTGAAGAATACGCGGTCCGGAAGTGAATTTATGAGAAATAACAGTAATATCGTTTTGATTATCACAGTGTTTATGCACCACAAATACACGCAATTTTTCTGATGAGTAGTACTATGCAACATGATTGTAAATCGTAAATCATAGACTCTATCCTGCATGTGGTATCTTCTGTCACATCCCGCTATTATCACTACTATTATTCTCGTGGTTGTTATGATAATAATTATCATTATTATTAGTAGCAGTAGTTATAGCTATTGTTAGCTGCTTGCTTTGAAATGTCTATAACAACCACGTGCTGTTAATCCAAGATTGTGTTAATAATTGTGTTCATCTTTATATGTGTAAAAAGAAATAAAAGAGTTGCTATATATTATGTATTCATCATCACTAACACTATTACTATGATGATGATCTTGCAAACAGTACACAGACACACATTGTAGACATTCCACTTAATAAAAGCTTCTCTAGATACTCAGTGTTAATCTTGGCTTTTCAGTTATTCAGCGGGTACTTCTGAATGTAGTCTTTTTGGTGGTTATTAGTGGACCATTTGTTTCATGTTGTGGAGCGAATCTTCATTGTTTACAGCTTTTCATTCCTGGCATCAGTTTAACCAGGAAATTTAACCTCTTGATTAGCCCACACTTCTGTCTTCGCTGTTTTTTTTTCTAACGTGACATTACTTTCTCTTTTCGCCCAATCGGGAATCACCTACGCATCACCAGTTAGCGGATGTTCTGTGCGTTCAATACATAAATTCTGGACGAACGCGGGGGTGCTCCATTGTATTTTCGGTTAGTACAATATATATATATTTTTTTCATATCTATACTTATATGACGTACCTTATTTTAGAATGGTGTAGGAATCAATGGTCACATCAGTTCCAATGCAATATATATCACTCCTATGTTAGGGTCTATCAAACTTTTCAACTCGTCAACCCCCCACTGGAGTTTCAAATTTTCTATCTACCTTTTAGCACTTCATGCAAGGGCAGAAAAAAAAATATGATGATAAAATCGATATAAGTAGTAGGAGTAGTAGTAGCATGATGAAAAGGAAACAGCAGCATTATGTCTACTACACAAAGCTTTCAACTTCAAGTCATAATAATCAGTCCACGGACGGCGATGGGATGGGGGACGGACACGCTCGCTTAAGGGACGCTGATTGAAGTAAATTCTGTAAGGACAGTAAAGCTGGGACAGGCGATGAGGGTGGAAGGTTTGGTTGAAAGTAGTGTTGCCAAGCTACTGAAATTTCTGAAGGTTTACTAAATATCTAACCTATTGTCTTGGTTCAAGAAATTAGCATAATTTAAAAAGAAATCTGATGGTGTATGATGATCTTCAGATTTTTCCGAATTATTAACGAAAATTTGTTTTTGAAGCTTGAGTCGTGCCTTCGTCCCCTTGGTCATTCATCGACCCCTTGGAGCTCGATATCAACCACTGTGAGAATCCTGTTTTATGCGATATTCGTGTCTCTCTTCGTCCAAGCTTTTTAAAAGTATATCCATGAACCACAGGTTTGCGTGAATATATTACCTACGTTCCGAAGGCAGTTTGACAACATTTCGATGTTGATAATATGTATATGATTGATATGTGCCTTTCTGTTTAATATTGTTTGTATAGATCTCACACCAACATGATATATATGTTTTACTCTGTTGATTTCAAATATGGGACTCCCTATTAAACCTGTACTTTTAACAATACAAATTACTCTTCTGTGTTACACCCAGATTGATCTCATACACTTGATATTTGACAGCACTGTTCCACTTATCTAACTTCTTTGTTCTTTGAAGTTGTCATTCTTATTGTGAGTAAAGAGGAAAGGCTGAACTTGGCTCGCCCGCCTCCTGACCGGCGCTTTAATGTTAACAATGTATTTTAATTCCAATAAAGGAAACTCCGTTGATCTAGTCTCTCTTTTGTAAACCTTTCTCATTTTATGCAGACCATTATTGCCTTGAACTATAAAATGATGTAAGCTGATTCCCTTATCTCTGTAAAAAAAAAAAAAATCTATCACATTCAAGATTACATATGATTACTTTCAATTTCTTTTACAGTCTGCCATGAAGAACACATACATACATACTGAGGTAATGCTGACTACTACTGGCAATGGGAGCTTGCACATGTATCTAGAGGTACACGCACACGCTAGAGGTACACGCACACGCAGGCCTAGCTGCCGTCGGAATGGATGGCCTCATGTTTGTGTCTTGTTGTTTACTACCATCTGTGAATGACTTTTCTAGCTTATTGTACTCAAAAACAGACCCCAGAAGTTTTATTCGAGGGAAGAGATAGCATTGGATCGTCCTCTATACATCGTCCCCATTCGACATTTATATACAGAAAATGAGAAATCACTGGCATTCAGCATGCCTAACCTACTAGAATAAAGAGCAAGAGGAGATATCCGATCGCCCTCTTATGCACTACTATATATATATATATATATATATATATATATATATATATATATATATATATATATATATATATATGAAAAAACATTGTCTACTTTTCTATTACACGCTTAGAAAAAAAGGAAACAGAATCCGAAGGAAGAATGGGTTACGTGGCAACTCGAGTGGTAAAACAAAACTTTGAAAAAATCTTTGGTTTTGGCGCCTGTCCTTTGTCTAAACTT
>NC_051390.1:51346955-51354455 GCF_015228065.2 Penaeus monodon | reverse complement strand
AGGGTATGGGTCAAGGGGGGGAAGGGCAAGGGGGGTGGGGTGAGGGCAAGGAAACCTCTTCAGGGACCGCAGTTTCGCCTCCGAGGTTTTGCCCTGTCACCCCTTTTTTTTTAAGTTGCTGTTTGACGTCTATATTTGCGTGTGGTTTGGGTTTGGGTTTTACTTGCTGGTTTATGTGATTGCTTTATGCAATTTATCTGTAGGTTTCTTCGCTCTCTCTCTCTCTCTCTCTCTCTCTCTCTCTCTCTCTCTCTCTCTCTCTCTCTCTCTCTCTCTCTCTCTCTCTCTGTTTGGGATTTAATTATTTGGTTTGGTTAAGTTATTGAAAAGGACTTGGAGAAAATCCAAGATGATAGCGTCGGAAGCAATGAAAAAAAGTAAATTCACTGATTATTAACTCCTTGATTAAATTGCATGCGTTGATATCAAAATGTTATCCGGAGGAGCCAATCGATTCGAGGGAAACGAGGGAAATGTCACGACGCGCCTCCAGCGACAGAAGTCTTGGCGCGTGGAGCTCGTGACGTCACAGCCAATCATTGTCGATCTCTTAGAAATGCACTTTGCTATTAATGTATTTATTTATTTATTATTATCATATATAGAATTATACAGAAATCCATGTTTGTTTAAAATCCTTTTCTTAAATATGCGATGGATTGTGTTTTATTATATACGTATCTTTTTATTTGAAATACTTGTTACGTCCATACTTGCGCATGCGCAGCCATCTACCGGCAAATTTGTCAGTCTTCATTGCTCGTTCCGAAAGTAAAGTTTGTTTACATTGTTTCTTGTGTTTCCGCATTCTTTCCGGTGATAACAATCCCTTACTGAAATTGTTACGATCTCGGGGATAACACTAAGTACAGTGAAGTAAAAGAACCGTATTCCAGCTGCAGCATTTCGTCTGAGGTTCACTTACCAGCCTCCCTCTCTTCAAGCGCAAGGTAAACCCTCTTAGTATCTTTAAATGTCTAGTCGGTGGAGATGGGGAGGGGGTTCGGGGGGGGGGGGGAGGAAGGAGATCTCGATAGGAAAATACTGCGATAAGGAAGTTTTTTTTTTTTTTTTTTTTTTTTTTTTTGTTCATACGGCGACCTTTGTGTGCATTTAAGGATGGGGGTTCATTCGCTCGTTCGGTTCGAATCTTCTTCCGTGGCCGAATCTTGCCTCGGGTATTTTTTTAATAGCTCTTTTTTTCCATTTTCCCCCCCACTTTCTTCTGCTCTATAAAATTGCCTGGTATGAGCGGAATCCTCCTCCCCTCCCCCCCAATAAAAAAAAAACGAGAACCCCAAAGACTGATGTAAACATTAACCAATACACCACTTTTCTTATTTTATGCATCTCCATTGAATCCGGCGTTACACCTCGTGTGCTTGCGCGAATGAAAGATTTATTGCGGCTTCCAGACATCGGGTATTCTCGCTGAATGAATATATATACAAGCGGTTGCAATTAAAACGTGTTTGTTGATACAGATAAGTCCCCCCTTGCAACCTCAGAAGGAAACTAGCTTGTTCGCATCTCATTATGGCGCGTTTTCTTCCTCTTTTTGGTGAACCGTTTAGCATTGGGAAATAGTGGAAGGTATTTTAGACGTTTATATATTTTTGTTCTGTTTCTTTTTTGTTTTTTCTTTTTATATTTATACGAATTATATTTTTTCTTCTTTTTATATGAATTATATTTTCTTTTATTTCTATACGAATTATATATATATATATATATATATATATATATTTTTTTTTCCCATATGAATTATATTTTTTTTGTATTTTTATACGAATTATGTATTTTTTCTTTTTATATCTATACGAATTATATATTTTTCTTTTTATTTTTATACGAATTATATATATATATATATATATATATATATATATATATCGGATTATATGTATAAGGTGAATTATGTTTTCAAAATCTTCATTCGTTTTTTTTTTTCGTTTTCTCAATAGTTTTTTTTTATATAATCGTTTTCTTTTTTTCTGTCTTTCTTGCTTCGCCTTATTCTTTTATTATCATTATCTTTTTTATCATATCTGATAATTATCAATAGCCTTCTAAACTAAATTTTAAAAGCTAAAATAAGTAAATAAATAAATGAGTGACCGAGTGCTTGAAAGTTACCCTACGTCAGACTTCCATGCTTAAGAATGCGTTTACAAGCCTTTACAACGTTCAAGTTTCCTTATGCGCGGGGTAGTGTATAATCTTAATGCCTCTTGAGGGAATTTATGATAATAATAGGACGAATAAATTATTCTTTATCTTTTAAGAGACTTTGCATTAAAAGATCTGCTGAGTCTCACTGTGGTCTTGGCGAAAGAGGGGGTTTTGTAAGTACGTCTGGTTCCAATTTTTTTTTCTTTCATGTATTGTTGTGGGTAAATATAGTAATGATAAGGGGGTTTAGTATGATAATGATGATGATGGTAATATTTTTTTTTTTACTTGTCTGCGTGTCGAAGTTTTAGAATTGTGTACCTGAATGGAACAGTTTTCGTTGATTTGTGAGATCATGAAGAGAGGTATATTGGCATAAGCGTATTTTGGCGGAATAAACAATTGATTTATGTTAATGATGATGATGATGATGATGATGATGATGATGATGATGATGGAGGTGAAAATAGTAATAATGATGACAGTATTAGTAGGAGTGATACTACTGAAAATAAAAGTGAAAATAATTATACTTCTACTACTACTACTAATAGTAATGGTTATGATGATGATAATGACGATAATAATGGTAATGATATTAATTTTAATAGTAATAACAATAATAATGATGATGATGATTAAATAGATAATGATAATAATAATGATATTGATAATGATAGTAATAGAAATAATGATAATGCTTATAATATATAATGATTGTGATAATATGAGTAATAATATCGCTAATAATGATAGTAGTAATGACAATGATAATAGTAATTATTGTAATGATAATGATGATAATAATAATAATAACCGTACTTAGAATAATAATGATAAAGCAAATAGAAATAATAGTCAAAATAACTATGATACTAACACCAATGGTGATATTGCTAATGGCGATGACTGCGTAATAATTACAGTAAAGATGATAGTAGTAATGATAATGGAAATGATAATGATAATATTGATTAATAATAATTATAATGATGATAGTAGTAGTAGTAGTAGTAGTAGGAATAATTATCATAATAATGGTGTTTTACCGAGAGCCACGAACCTAACCAGAGACGGTCCCAAAAACCACGCGATTCCCCAACCCAAACCAACCTTTCCTACCTTCTGTTTATTCCCTTACCTACACCCCCCAACCCCTCCCTCCCTCCCTTTATTAGCACGCCATGCCAAATTACAGAAAAGGTGACATAAAGAACTGTGTGAGGGTGCTGTGGGCAGTTGCAGAGCGGTTGACAATGCAAACGATATTTTTTCGTCATTTCGCGGTTCAGACGAGGCCGCTGCAGTTGTACCTGTGTTGTTTATTACTCTGTTTTTTTATGCTTTGTAAGATGGCAGTGTCCATTTCCCTCCTTTGTTTCGTCGCTCTCTGCAACATTAACCATGATGGTGATGGTGGTGGTGATGGTGATGGTGATGGTGATGGTGATGGTGATGGTGATGGTGATGGTGATGATGATGATGATGATGATGATGATGATGATGATGATGATGATGATGATGATGATGGCGGCGATGGTGATGATGGTGGTGGTGGTGATAATGGCGATGATGGTGATGATGATGGTAATGATGGCGATGATGTTGATTGTGATGGTAATGGTGGTGATGACGATGCCTGTAATAATAAAAATAATAACAAAATTAATGATAATGAAAAGAACAATATGAGGGAGCAGAATAAGAAAGACAAAAACGATATTAACAGCTGCCATTAGCCCCCAGAAAGAGCCTTTTAACTCGCCCTCTCCCCCCCCCCCCGACCTTCTCTCAGGAATCCTTATCTCACGAATTTTTCTTTCCCTCTTCTCTTAACAAGAAGAGAATCGTCTCTTTTCAAAAGCAAGAATGCACGCAGGCAACACGCGCGCAGGCAAAACGCTCGCATGCAAAACCCTCGCAGGCAACACGCGCGCAGGTAACACATACGCACGCAACACACACACCCAAGCAACACGTACAAACGCAACACACACGCAGGCAACACACACACACACCCATACAGCCCGCACGCAGACAACACTCACACACAGGCAACACTCACACGCACGCAAAACGCACGCACGAATTCACTCCCACGCTCCGGAGAAGCCTTATCAGTAAGGTTGTATTTCATCACGCAGTTTTGGGTTATCAGCTGCGGGCCCGGTGTCTGCCGCTCCGCCTCCTTGTCAGATCGGGGGAGCGAGCGCGGTTGCGAGTTGGGGAGCTGAGGGAGGGAGTGCTAAGGGGTGGGGGTGGGGGTGGGAGGTTGTTGTCTGTGTCTGTCTGTCTGTTTTGTGAGGCTGGTAAACGTGGCTGTCGTTCGAGGTTTTCTATTTTCGTTTGTTTTCCTTATTTCCTTCCCTTTTTTTTACTGTCTATTTTGCTCTCTCTCTCTCTCTCTCCCTCTTCCCTCTTCCTCCCTCGCCTCCTCCTCCCCTCCTCCTCCTCCTCCTCCTCCTCCTCCTCCTCCTCCTCCTCCTCCTCCTCCTCCTCCTCCTCCTCCTTCTTCTTCTTCTTCCCTCCCTCTTACTCTCTCATCTTCAATTATCCCCATCTCTTCCACGACTTTCTTTCGTCATCTCTCTCCTGTTTGTTTGTCTCTTCCTTGCTTGTTTGTTTCTCTCTCCTTTGTCTCTTTGTTTGTTTGTTTGGGAGTGTTGGGACTAAAGATGGAAATCTTTTGGGAAACGTGGTAACTGCCCGCGTTTGGTAACAGTGGCCGAGGATCCTTTGTGAATATGGTGTGTGTGCGTGTGCGTGTGCGTGCGTGCGTGCGTGTGCGTGTGTGTGTGTGTGTGTGTGTGTGTGTGTGTGTGTGTGTGTGTGTGTGTGTGTGTGTGTGTGTGTGTGTGTGTGCGTGTGTGTGTGTGTGCGCGTGCGTGTCCGAATACGTGTGTGTCTTTGTGGATGTGCTTTATGAGTGTATCATCACATTATATTTTATTAGTCGTATCGTTCGGTCGACCAAACAGACAAACCGCGAGACAAAGAGAGGAATAGTCTCCAGACAAAGGTCTCCTTTTCACCCAATCACCTACCTTGGAGAGGGGGATGGGTACGTGAGGGGTAGTCTCCAGGGGTCACATGGGGTGGGTAGGAGGGCGGTGTTACATGGGGTGGGTAGGGGTGGGGTGTCACATGGGGTGGGTGGTTGGTGGGGTGTCACATGGGGTGGGTAGGAGGGCGGTGTCACATAGGTGGGTAGGGGGAAGGGATCTTATGGGTGGGTAGGAGGGCGGTGTCACATAGGTGGGTAGGGGGAAGGGATCTCATGGGTGGGTAGGGGGTAGGGGGGGAGCTCAGACGCCCAGATGGGGAGGCAGAGGATTAGAACCTTGAGACGGGGAACTGAGGCCTACCGAGAGTAATAAAAACCATGTCACTCGTATTCCGTAGATAGGCCTATCGTTTCAAATGAGGTTTTATGCGAATTTAATTATTTTAGGTGAATGCTGAGAGAGAGAGAGAGAGAGGTTTAAACGTGGTGATGTGGGCGTGGGCGTGTGTTGCTAATTCGGTACACATGAACTCATACACATATATAAACTTAATGGAATTATAAACACAATGAGAGTAGATTACAACAACAACAACAAAAAGAAAAAATATAAAATAAATAAAATGAAATAAAAAAATAAAGAAAATTTGAGAGGGTAATTCAGTTAGGAAGAGAGCATGTATGTTTGTGTAGGTTTGCGTGTATACTATGTATATGTGCGTATAAGCAAATATAAGTGTATGTGTATGTGTGAAAGAGAGAGAGAGAGAGAGAGAGAGAGAGAGAGAGAGAGAGAGAGAGAGAGAGAGAGAGAGAGAGAGAGAGAGAGAGAGAGAGGAGAGAGAGCGAGAGAGAGAGAGAGCGAGGTAGAGAGAGAGAGAGAGAGAGAGAGAGAGAGAGAGAGAGAGAGAGCGAGGTAGAGAGAGAGAGAGAGAGAGAGAGCGAAAGTGCGAGAGAGAGAAAGAGCGAAAGTGCGAAAGAGCGAGAGAGAGAGACAGACAAACAAACAAACAAACAAACAAACAAACAAACAAACAAACAAACAGAGACAGAGAGACAGTAGAGGGAGAGAGATCGTAAAAATAAACACAGACAGACAGACAGACAGACAGGAGAGAAGCGAGATGAACGCCATTCCGGATCACTTCCAAGAAAGGATCACGTGAAAGCGCAGGTCTTGTCTCTAACGCTGGATTCCTGGGGTTGTTATTTTTACATTTCTTTTTTATTGATTTTTTTTTCTGTCTCATTCTCTTTCTTTCTCTCTCTCTCTCTCTCTCTCTCTCTCTCTCTCTCTCTCTCTCTCTCTCTCTCTCTCTCTCTCTCTCTCTCTCTCTCTCTCTCTCTCTCTCTCTCTCTCTCTCTCTCTCTCTCTCTCTCTCTCTCTCTTTTTTTTCTTATCTTTTCTAAACTGTTTCTTTCTGTTTTTCTTATTTTTTTAAATATTTTTTTTCCTTTGTTTTGTTTATTTTTTTTGTATACTTTTGTTTTGCTTTTTTTCATCCTTTTTTTTAGTAAACCGGTTTTTTTTCTTTCTTCTTTTTTTCTTTTTTTTCTAAACTCATTTTTTCCTTACTTTTTTCTTTTTTTTCTAATTATTTTTTCCTTTTTTTCTTTATTTTTGTTCCTAAACTTTTAATTTTTTCGTTTATTTCTTTCTTGTTATTTTTTTCCCCTATATTTCTTTCTCTCTCTATTCTTATTCTCTTTTTTCCAACTTTTTTTTCCCCTTTCCTTTCTTCTATTTCTTCCTTTCTTTTCCTTTCTTTCTTTCTTTCATCTTATTTTCTTTTCTAAACTCATTTTTTTTAAAAATTAAGAGTAAATTCGATCTTTGCAGCTGTATTTAGATTACGTAATGGGGGAGGGGGGAAGGGGGGTGGGTAGAGGGGGGGGGTGAGGGGAGGCAGACACATAATACATTTAATCCCGTGATACATTTCAACAAATTGGAAGATAACGAAGGGAAGGAGAAGTAACAGAGACGATAAAGAGGACATGGCGACTGAGTGATAAAACATGACGTGACGAATTCGAAAATATTTACGAAGGTGAATATTACGAGATGAGTGAAGTGACATGATAATGAAACTTTTTCGATACAAAAGGCGTTAGAAATGATAGCTTATTTATAGAAAAAAAATCGTGTTATTTTTTTTTTCTAGTGATGTTATTATGCTGTAATGACTCTTACATATATGGAGTTCGAATCAAGTTGTAATAGTGACGTAATCATATTTTTTCAGATATATTTATTATGGAAGGGACTACGAGGTGCAAATATAATCATGTTATGAGAATTGATAAATGTGTGCTTTCATCAT
>NC_051390.1:51338864-51341855 GCF_015228065.2 Penaeus monodon | reverse complement strand
CCGTCCGGATGGTTGTATCGATAGGGGTCGCCAACTACCATTACTCCCCGCCCAACAGGCCGACCTAGAACCAGCCATTCTCGTCCACCGCCTGGCAGAGCACCCTTGCGACATTGTCACCGAGTCGGTCGTGGAAAGCCCCGTCTGAGAGCGTGTAGAAGGGGTACTCGAAGCCTATGGCGTCGAAGTGGACGAAGGGGTGGGTCTCCTCGTGGGTCGTGCCGTCCCCCCACGTCGGGACGCCTTCCACGAGGGTCAGGTCGATGGCCACGTCCGTGTCTTGGTGGTGGAGGGTTGGGGATGGTGGAGGGTTGGGGATGGCGGAGGGTTGGGGATGGTGGAGGGTTGGGGATGGCGGAGGGTTGGGGATGGTGTTGGGAAGTGGATGGTGGAGAATGGGGATGTTGGAGGGATGGGGTGGTGGAGGATGAGGGTGAGGGTTAAATAGGGTTAAATGTGATGAGAACATATAGTGTTTAGCTATTATTATTTTGACTGAGGTTAAGAGGACATGTTAGTTTTTATTAAGCATTATGATAAATATTTTGTATTCATTATCATTCTAATTCAAGCAGTAAGCTTTTGATTATTAGCTGTTTTATTTATTCTTCGTTATTGTCATCTTAGTTATTTATCATCATTTAGTTGCTAGTTAAGTTGCTCTTCGTTATTACGGTACTTAGTATATTGTTGCTAAATATCTCCATTTCTTTATTGATATCAACTAGTTAATCTTATTTTTAGTTGGTAAATTGTTATCTATCATCAATTTTGTAATATTATATTTTTTGCATCAGTTAACATGTTTAATATCAATTACCAGATATTAGTTACACTCTTATAAATTGTAACTACTTATTAGTTATGCACTGTTTTCTTTTGTAAATAGATTGTCGATGCAGCTAATATCGATAGATTTCAAGAGAAAAGTAGAAAAGCAAAAAGAAAAAGAACGATAAGAGAGGAAAAAGAATGTGAAACGATAAAGCATTGTAACCTATGTATTATTATTAAGAGGAAAAAGACGAAAATACAAGCAAAACATGATTACTGAAAAGTGACATAATAACTTATCTGGGGATTTCGAAAATGCATGATACGTTACAATTATATCATTCCCAGGAAAACATGCGAGAGTACAGATTTGGAAAACTAGGTAGTAATAGTGATACCTGAAAGTAATTGGGAATTAAAAAAAAAGAAAAAGACATGCATTTGGAACAAGAATTCGACCAATCAACGGAGGTAACGCCGACGGGGACGCATCCACCCTTGATTTCCAGCCACGGGGTGATCCTCCAGGCAGGCCTTTGGTTCATCTCTAGTTCCTTGTGACAGGTCTGGTCGAGCTGCCCAAGGCCTCCTTCTCTCGAGAAGGGACGGCCTGATGGGCAGGGTCATCAACAGGGAAACGAGCTAGGTGCCCATATAGCCTAGGGTTGGGGCTCCCAGATTATGCAAGTAACAGGTCCCATGCCGGTCTCACGGTGTAGCTGTTGGTTGGACACATGGTCCTGCCAACCGTAACCTATGATCCAGCACAGGGACTTGTTACAAAAGGCATCAAGACAAGATTCCAAAGCACTAGATAGCATCCACGTTTCGCTTCCATACAGCAAAACTGGCAGTATAAAGGCCTTGAAGACATCTAGCTTGTTCCTACTGCATAGGTACCGACATCTCCAAATGCTCTTGTTGCTGAATTAATTTCTCATACTGTTAGACCAATCCGTCTACTGACTTCCTGGTCTGACATGCCAGAAACATGGACTGCACTGCCAAGGTATGGAAAGCTCCCTATGACTTCAAGGGCCGCATTGCAAGCATGTATTGACTGAACAGATTCCCTGCATCTTGGTCTTGGTCCAGGAGACCCTTAGGCCCAAGAGCTTCGCCTCATTGCTAAATGCATCAAGAACTGCCACCAGAGATTCCAAAGACTCAGATAGGATAACAACATCGTTGGCAAAGTCGAGGTCCGTAACCTTGATTTTGCCCAAAGTTACTCCACAATGACTTTGAATAGAAACTCTGTCCATTATCCAGTCCATGCAAATGTTGAAAAGTGTTGGTACAAGGACACAGCTTTACCTCACACCCGAGTTAAAGGGACGAAGATCGACAGGTCACCACCGCACTTTACAGCACTTTCAGTACCGGTATATAGGCTTGCTATTAATAAATAATCTGTTTTGGAATTCCCCTAAGTCTCAGGATCTCTCATGATAATTCACGATGCACCGAGTCACACCTTATTGAGGTCGATGTATGCTGGAATCAGCCACAATTGTGGACTTGCCAGATGTGTATCCACACTGCTCCGGTCTCTGGTGCTTAGTAAGTGGTCATGGATCCAAAAGAATGTGGGCAAAAACCTTGCATGGTAGACTGATCAGGGTGATGCCATGGTAGTTGCTGCAGTCCTATCAATCCCCTTTCCCTCTCCAGAGAGGGATGGCCACGCCCCTCAACAGATGGCAGCCAAGATCGTATGCAAGCCCCGTGCCACAGGGTCACCCCCAGCCTTTAGCAGTTCAGCAGAGATACCATATATGCCTACAGCTTTCCCACCCTTCAACTTAGCTCCTCAGGGTAGGAGGTTCCCCGCTGCAGGGTAGGTCTGGCACAGGGATTGTAACAACACTTGCGTCGAAAGTATCTGTTGGAGGGTCTATCAGGTACAGCTGCTGAAGGTACTCAGCCCAACATTCACGATCCCAACGTGATCTGATATGATCTGTCCATCCACTGAGCGGACTGCAGTCATCTGCGAGTTCAGTTTTCTCAGGGCTTGGTAGGCAGGACGAAGGTTATTTACTAAGAAATGGCCTTCAACTTCCTCAGCAAGATTCCTGATGAACTGTTCCTTGTCCTTTCTCAGCAGTGTCTGAGCCCTGCGCACCAAGGAACGGCGCAAATCCTGTTTGCCATTCAGTCAAGCTACGCGACATGCATCTGTGGCCTCCAATGTCTCCGGTTAGATAAAATTCT